>NC_030859.1:4141341-4233617 GCF_000208745.1 Theobroma cacao
TAACATGTCACTTCAATGTTATGTAATATAAAATAACAAATGATATTTTTTTTATACCACATGATATTAACATGAGGGTAATAATATTTTTATTATTACGTTCAATCAAGCCTTTTATATTTTTATTTTTAATCAAATAAATTTTTATAATTAGCAATTGGTTAATTGTCATTAACCAAAATGACACTTATATGTATACCACATGGTGTTGACATAAGGGTAAAAATGTCGCATGACATGTCATCATTTATCACGACATGTCATATCAGTACCATATAGTATAAAATGATAAATGATATTTTTTTAATATCACATGGTATTGGTGTGAGGATAGAAATGATACATATATTATTACATTTAATCAAGTTTTTTATATTTTTATTTTTAATCACATAAGTCTTTATAATTAATAATTGATTAACTGTTATTAATTAAAATGATATTTATATTTATACTACATGGTATGAACATGGGGTAAAAATGTCACATGACATGTTATTATTTATCACGATATGTTACATCAATATCATGTAGTATAAAATAACAAGTAATGTTTAATTAGAAATGATTAATCAATTATTAATTATAATTTTTATTTAACTTAAAATAAAAAAAATAAATATTTGATTACGTATGATAAAATAAAAAATTATTTAATTTTTTTTAATAATTTATGAGTTTTTTTGAACTATTATGTCAATTTCATATTAATAAGTAATGTTAAAATGTTTGACAATTAGATTCGATAATTCAGTAATATTATTATTATACAAAAATTAAGTAAAATATTTATGTGATTACCTGATTGGGATTTGTCAAAATAAATATAAATAAATTTTCATGGAATTTGATATTTATTTGGCCAATAAAAATAGTATTATATTACAAATAACTGTTTGTAAAATGATAGCAAGGCCCTTTTTAGGAGGAAGAAAATATAAATGGGAATAATTTTTTTTATAATAAAAAAATTAATTAACTTGCAATAAAATAAGGTTTGATTTAATCCCTACTTCTCAACAAATCATGGAGATTAATTCTAAGGGTTTTTTTTTCAATAAATAATTGCTGGGTCAAGCCTTAAAAGGTTAATTAAGAATGGTTTATTGGGGAAGGTTATACCTGGAACAAGCATAGCTTTATTCCTTACTTACCATAACCAAAATATAATTGTTCTTTCTTGGGGACAAGAAGGGGAGGCCAGTTCTTTGATGAGAAGCCCTCAAAATTTTGCTGTTTGTTTGATATATAGGGAAGGCAGCATTTGTCATACTAAGATGGTTTAACAGTTGGCCAACCCTTTTGTCTTTCAATCAAATTAGCTGGAAAGTGCATGCGAATGTTTGAAAGTTAATATATATATATATATATATTGTCCCTAACAACACAAAAATAAAATAAATAAAGATATAGAATAGATGGAGAGAAGACAAACTTAAAAAATATATATCTTTTTTTTTTGTCAACTCAATTATTTGAATTTAAAATTTTAATAAAAAATATAATACTTTTAAAAATCCAAAATTATTTTAAAAAATTTAATTTAATTTTATATTTTTATATTAAATTAAATAAACTCTTATTACTAATAATTGATTAATTATAATTAAAAAGTAACATTTGTTATTTTACATCATATTATGTTAACGTGATATGTTAATATTTTATAATGAATTATGATGTGATATGTTAATTTGATGTAAATAACGTGATCATATGATATTTTTCACGTTTTACGTTAATATTACGCAAGAATAAAATGATAAATACCGTTGTGATTAATAATAATTAATTAATTATTAATTATAAAAATTAATTTAATTTAAAATAAAATATAAAAAATTGATTAAATATAATAAAATTTTTAAATTTAAATTATAAAATAAATAAAATTTACTAGATGAAATGAAATAATTCAAAGTTCTACGAGTGTCCGTACATTAAAAAAAAAAAAAAACCAAGACGACAGACATGAAATTATTCGAATGGTCATGGCATTAAAGCAGAGAGGTAGCATAAGTTAAATATATGACTTTCATCTATACGTATATATATTTTGCTGTATATGGAAATGGCCGTCATGTGGCCATAATACAACAAACCAATGATGGCTCATGCAATGCCATCGGAACTTGCACCCTTTGGATAAAAGTGATTCCTGAATATATGCTGACCTCTCTCACACGTGAGATTTTTTGATTCCTGCATCGAACTTATTCTGACAAATGAGATTACACACCTATTATTAATGCAAACTACACGTGTGGTAAGCAATTAGAGACAGGAAGTGACGGTTGTCATGTTCACTGATAAAATAATAATAATTTTATATAATTATCTTTTAATCACATCTTTTATATGAAATTAAGTTGCTGTTAATTGTGTCGCTGTCATTGCCAATAAATGTTCCTGCTTCAGTCTTGCATGAACATGACAGGAATAGGAGGTGGCTTTGGGGTAGCTCCCATGTCCTCATAAATGCAACTTCCCGAACACGTTTGTCCTTCCTGCCGACTATGTAGTTCGGCCCTGTATAAGCAGTCCTTTTCAAAAACGTATAGTCAGTACATTAATCATTACATTAGTTTACAATATCTCAATCTTTATTAGTCCTTCCTGTGTTTTAAATTAAATATTTATTATTTTTTCAATAGATAATTGTATAGCTTTTTTTTTTTAATTTTGAGAAAGTGAATATCGTTTTGAAATATTTTAAAATAATAAACTAAAATAATTAAATAAAACTCATGAACTATATTAAGCCTTTAAATTTTTTATCGTATTCCTTTATATATGTATTTTGATTTATATCCAATTGAGTTTTTATTATTTTGTTTTACTTAATTGGGTCTTTATCTCATAGTTGAATTTGATCCGATTTTATTCTTTACTTCCTGGGAGGCTCAAACGGAAATCATTTGAACTGGAGTCCTTTCTTAAGGTGGTAGGATTGTATTTTATATTGAAAATATTGGAAAAATGGATGTCACTCAAGTGTGAAATCATGAGATATTAATGTATTAAAAAGTTGTCAATTTGATATAGGAGATTATTGACTCCCGTGATTGCCATTTTCTCTTACTTGAAGAAACTATGGGAAAAAAACAAATACTTTGAGTTTGTTTATGTTCTCACGAAACATTAATTGTAGACCTTGTTGAGTCGTCTCTTAATGTCGGAGAAGAATATTAAAATAACAAGAGTTTATAGCTCTAATAATTATAATAATAATAGCTATAACACAAATTATAAATTTATATATATTTTATATAAAGATGAGCAAACTTTATATTAGTCCAGTCTTGTGTTGATTTTGTTTAGTTTGTTTATCTATTTTTTTAGAGATTGTTGTAAGTATATATACACATACATGTATACATGTACGTATAATATAAAAAATTTTATATATGATTTTTAGAAATTAATATCTTATATAAAAAATTAATTAATGAGAAAATATTTTAAAAAATTAATTAAAAACGAATTAACAATAATATCGAAACCACTATAAACAATGATAATTAGTAATTATTCTTAAGACAACAAAAGACCACCTTTACAAATAAGGTGTTTTTAGATATTTTTGTGGTGTGTCAAGTGAAGATTGTAATTTCGTAAATCGTAATGAGTTTATAATCTAGTAGAGTATGATAATAAATTCGAATTGGTATTTATATAATTTATTATTTAATTATATATAAAATAAATTTTTAAAAAACAATTATTCTTGATAAAAACACAACCAAGAAGTTTATCGATGGAATATATATGAAAAATGTTTGAGGGTTTGATTTGCCTATGGAATCGTGAGAGGTTAGATTTTTTTTTCCTTCAATTTTTATTATATAATATAGAAGATTCTTATTAATGTCTCCTGGGATGTACAAATTAAGGTGGCTAAACCTTTGTTAAAAGGCTAAAGCAAAATTAAAGAGAAAATATATAGGAAACGTTGCTTTCAAAAATATATATATAAAAAAATAACTAATCTGCTGGTCTTAATATGATCTAAGCTGTACTACTGTTAACCCAAAATCATTAACTTATTGACAAAATCAGATCCACCCTTTATAAGAAGATCGAGTTTGATGCTTATCAAAAAAAGAAATCGAGTTTGACACGCATATGCCCAATAATTAAATTAAATTAAATTAATAAATAACTACAATTAGTCTTTTAAATGTTCCAAGTTCCCTCAAACTCATGATTGATATCTAGAATTTATTTGTAATATGATTTTTTTTATAAAAAAAAAAACGATTGCTTTGTTCTTAAGAATATGATTGTGGAGAGATATGGGAGGTCCGAGGCTACTTTGTTTCACATTGTGACGAATTTTCTCCCTTGGCCAACTAATCTTGATTCTATATTCCCCAATAAACCAACTAGTCTTCGTTGAATGGTACTTGATAGAGAAATATTATTTACAACTTAATATATATAGTGGACGGATACATCATGGCCAATACTACAATAAAATGGACCATTTATATATATATGCACATCCATTTAAAGTCACAATAACTATCGAGTCCTAAGGGATGGCACTAGAGCATGCCGATAGGTGGGAGCTATCTCCCATTATACAAGTGCACCCACGAACTTGAACTATAATTAATGGACCACTCTCCCCAGCTTCTATATATCTTGCCCCATTACTTCAAATGGTAGGGCTCATGCATAATAATTAGCAATTTGAACCGTAAACTTACTTTCTCTCAACCATGTCAAGTAATGTTATCGGTTATCTCGACAAGTCAATTGATTACAGGTTGAACGATTCATATTTTCCTATCAATTTTAATAGAAATAATGGATGTTGAGTGGATTGGACGCGGGATTATATGATTCATAAATGTTCTTTTCATCATCATAAGTAGAGTTTGGTCATGTGGTCCTATGTTCTCTTTTCTGACATCAAAAGAAAAGTCAAGGAAGTGACAGGCTCAATTTTTAATTTTCTTTTTTATTATATATATAAAATTTAATATATATATATATATATATTGTATGATTGCTTTTATAAGTACCATTTAATCATCTTTTATATAAAATTTTAAATTTGTGACATGCAACCCCTTTCAAAATGAATTTGTGATCATAAGATATAGCAAAACTTACAGTAATTTGTTTTTCTTTTCCGACATGATCACAACACAAGTTAGAATATTTACAATGCAATATCATTGGGGTTTTGATTTGCTTATGAAATTGTGAGATAACCAGGTTTTTCTCTCTTTTTCCATTGAAGGTTGTTGATATTTTCTTCTTCTCGCACCATATAATTACCATGATCATACATTCAATTTTATTATTGTTTATTTAAACAAAGAATTCTTCTTGGCATTTTGAGTGGTTTATTACAAAAGTTAATTAGGTCCCCTTGTGCATGCATGTTGAAATCTTTGCCATAAACATTAATTAGTGATTGCCAATTGATCCACGTACATTGTATTCCAGCCGGCTAGAAGTCCAATTAATGAAATTATTTAAAGTTCAACCTAGGCTAGTAGGAACCATAGGAAAATATTTCAAATAATTATTTTTTTCTTTTTATAAATTTAAAATTATGTTTTTTTTACTGAGAAATTTAAAATTGATTAATATGATTTTTTATTAATACTAATTAGAGCCCAAACCTATTTTTTTTGTTAAAATTTTCAAAACTAAGGGGTAGTTAACTTTCAATCCTCTTATAAATCTCACTTCATTTATATATTTTAAAATTCAAAGTCAAAGTATTGGAATTAAAATCTCAGCTTTTAATCAATGAGATATTGCTTCGAAAATTTTATTTTATCAATTTTGTTGAATGAGTATTTAACTTTCATGGGTAGAGTCAATTAAAACACCTTTAATGTATTTAAATGTAGCTACACTTTTAAAAGTCAAATTCAAAGAGTGTAAAGTCCAATATATAATCAATTAGAAAAAAATTTGTAAGAGCTGATGTTGAGGTTTTAACCTTGACCTACATATGTCATGAGTTTATATTTTTAATAAGTTTAAAATTCATCTCATCTCTTACTCAGGTAATATTTATGATATTTTATTTCACTTAATTATACAACGCATTTACAGCACTAGCTCTTTCACTACTAATAAAGAAGATGAACCTACGTTTGTTCGGATCTAATTCCATTTTGATAACTCTTAATGAAGAGTTAAGTAAATTTTGATATCACTTGTTACGAATTCATATTTTTAACTTAAAATACATACCTATCAAGTGAAGGAAGACCCTTAATAATAAGTTCAAAATCCATTTTATTTTTTACTAAGGTGAAATCCTTTTTATTGATGTAAAATCTATAACACATACATCTCTATTTTTTAACATATGAAAAAGAGTAAAAAAGAACGCTAGATATCAAAATGAGCAAGCCAACCATTTAAAAAAATTCCATCTTTTTAAAAATGGGCCTAAAGATTTGAACCCATTTGGATTCATCATGTTGTTGAAAATTTCAGTTGAGAGGGATTATTTGTTAGGCTTTCAATTCCAATGATATCATATTTTTAATCTAAAAAATAAAAAAAACAATTTTAGTTAAATTAAACTTTTTATGTAATTCTTTTGTTTATGAAATTAATTTTTTTTTATTTTTGAGGATTTATAATTTTTTTTTTAGAATTGAGAGAAGGAGGATTTGAACCTTGTTGTTTAAACAAAAAAAATTATACATCAATCAATAAATCAAATACTCGATATGATTTACAAACCTTTTTAAGTATCCATTCTTTAAATTTGATAAAGAAGACTTAAAGCTCAATTTTTGAATATGAGATACATGCATAATCTACAATTAAACCAAATATTCAATCATGCTTTTGACAACCACATTAAGGATAAGGTTATTTGAAGATCAACCCAGTAGGAAGTAGGAAGCATAAGAAATGTATATTCAAAAGCCAATATTTGCCTTTTCATATATTCTAGAATGTTTGACCAAGAGTTTTCAAGAGTCTATACATAATTCTGTCCAAATTGTTGGTTAAGTGTTTAAGCTTTCTAAGTTAAATTCTCGTCGTATTGTTTTCCTCTTATACTTAAATTAAGTAATTTTTTACTAAAGATTAATATTGATAAGGGAGGTCATGGGAGTTTAATTAGTATAGATAATTTATGTATATTTCTTGTAAAATGAAAGAGGGAAACGAGCGCTAGTCAACAAAAATAGCTATGTTTTGATTTTTATTTTTTTTTTAAATTTAAATATTTGACTCAAAGATATGCACACGTATCTTCTGATAAAAATTTGAATCTGAATTCTTTTTTTCTATTTGAAAGCTACTTTTAATTATTCAAATTGGGGCTCAAGAGTCAAGCTGTCAATGCATTTGGGTTCAGTCAGTCTTTAGGAAAGAAAGATTTTGTTTAAGCCAACCTTATATTAATTTTATTTAATTTATTTACCAAATTTTTTAGAAATCGTCATAAGTTATATATATATATATATATATGCATGCGTGTTTGTATAGCATAAAAAGCTTTGTTTATGACTTTTAGAAACCTAATCTTATATAAAAAGTTAATGGGCAAAACTCTAAAAAAAATTAATTAAAAATAATGAACAATAATACCAAAATCACAATAAACAACAATAATTAGCAATTATTCTTGAGACAACAGAGGATCATTTTTTTTAAAAATAAAATATATGTGATTAAAAATTTATTAAAAACATGCTATCAATTAAAAATTTTTATTAAAAAAATATAAAAATATATTAAATTTATATTTTTATGCATAAAGGTAATTTTAAAAATTAATATTACATTCACAATAATCTGTTTGTAAATCAAACGCTGTAATATTATTTTTGTAATATTTAAACCTAACACTTTCTTAATGTACCAAATATTATAATATTATTTCTTAAGAATCATATTTCCTGTCATGTGATTAAATTATAAAATACCAAATGTAATCTTAATTTTTTTTAAGGTGTCAGGCTTGCTTGTTTAATAATAAGGAAGAACAAAAAATTTGAGGCCTCTGCTGAGTCCAATAAAGTCTTTTTTTGGGCTTTCATTTCGTGTTAATGAAACCAAGTCAACAAGTTAGTTTTAAAGCCCATAATAACAAGATCACATGGGAAACCCTAAAAATTTCCCAAACATCACCCTTTATAAGAGAACAATACGGCTATCTGCTTAGGCGAACAAAGCAGCAGCTGCTGCTGCTGGTGGTGGTGGTGGTGGGAAGAAGGTAAAAGTGTTCATCATTGGTTTCGTTCATTCACTGAAGCATTTTCCTTTTCTTTTGTTTCTGGGTTTGAAGGTGGGCAATTAGCCAGTCACATACTTTAAATTGTTTTGCTTGTGTGAATGGTCAGTATCCCACCCACATCAGCTCTTTTGGTTTTGGCTTTTCGATTTGGTGAAACTGAAACTCTGGGTTTTCACTCTTTAGGTCATTAACTACATCATTACATGAAAAAAATGTTGATGGCGTCATATACTGATTACCATCACTCTTTATTCAAACTGTGAGTGTTTGTGTATGAGCTGACGCTATAGCTTTTCTTACCCTTTCTGCACTTCTGGAAGCCTTCGGCTTCTTCACTGCAGATAAGGGGAAATTTCTTTCTCCGTGGGACACTGCATGTATTAGAGCATGCCGATGGCTAGGAGCTATCAACGCATTTGATTTTTGTTTATTAAAAAAAAAATTAAACATTTGATTCAATGATATACACACGTATCTTCCCTATAATAACTCAGATTGAGATTCTCTTTTTCTCATCGAAAGGTAGTTTCAATTTTTCCGAATGGACCTGTAAAGTCAAGATATTAAGGCATTTGGATTCTCATGAGGTTGTGTTGAATGTTAAAAGCTTAGCCTCAGTCAGCCCAGCTCTTCAGAAAGAAAGATTTTGATTTAGTCTAATTTGGGCGGCTTTAAAACCCAGAAAATATCTTGCTTATCCCTTCCTTGCTCGCTGTATAATGTCTAATCATAAACCCATCTTGGTTCATCACTATTGTGTTGGAAACTTAAGATAGGAAAGATTAAAAGTCTAAATTAGGCCTAGCCCCTCTGTTTGTAATTACTTGATGTGTATTCTATAATCCATCTTTCTACGTATAAATCTCTGCCTGACACCTCTAAGAATATGAATATATTCATTCTTAATCACAGCTGTTTTATGTTGAAAATTTCTAACATATTTGATGATGTGAGAAGGATGATTTGAGAGCACTATAACAATGCTTTTAATTACTTCACCTTGGAATCCTAAACAACATAAAAGAATTAACAGTGAAGATAGACTCCTTAAAAGTTAAAAACATCGAATCAACCGTCAAGGATATAATAAGAGATAATTACTAATAATTTTCCGGAAATATTACTCCCTGATCAAGCATGGAAAACCCTGACATTCTTCCACCTGACAAAGTTATCATCCATGGATTGGCATTCTAATGGATGAACTATGCACTTGGATATTTCATCAAGGGTGCAATCCCTGGCGCTATCTTGGTTATCCTCCCTTGCATCTGAGCCTACTTCACCGTTCGCTTTGTCATTGAACTTCTCCAAGATATTGTCAAAGAACTTGGATGTATGTTCGGCGACAACACCGGAAAACCATCCAATATAAGCTGAACTTTCGTCACTGAATTCGCAGGAATCAACATTGGAATCAAGTCAAAGCTACTAGTTTCTGTCAGACAGCAAATGAACCACTCTTTTCCATTTATGATTTCAAAGCAATATACTTATTACTTTTCTTTGGTTGTTTACACATTGTATGAAGTATTATTTCTCGCATCCAATTGTTCTATAAACTTTTGATGTTGGATTTATAGTTGGCCTGTGAATTACCTAATAGATTTTAATATGCATCAAAATCGTTACTCTTCTTGCGACCACAATCATATCCTTGTATTTTTATCCCTTTTTTAAGTGAAAAATTCGATTATTTCGAACAAATATCTCTTTGTATTTTTATCCCTGTTTTAAGTGAAAAATTCTATTATTTCGAACAAATATCTCTTCAAACAAAATGGTATATTTCTTTTCACGATTCATTCTATGTTTCTTGCCAATTTGCTTACATATATTTTCGTGTTTCTTAAAAAAATCAATTGAAAAATATATATAATAAAAAGATATTTGAACATATAAAGAGGCATGGACCATGGTTGCTTTTCTACTGTGTTATAGTAAGTTACAAAAATATCAAAAGAGAGAAATCATGCACAATTGTTCTTGAATTGAATGATATAACAGTTAATGCATTTTGATTCTATTGCCTTTTACTACACATGTGTTGAACATTGATAATTTAATGCATGGATATCATAATTATAATATAAAAATAATAAATTTTTGAATCACGATTTCATCAAATCTCAATTATTTAACATTAAGAATAAGAAATATATGCATATAAAAAAACTGTATTGTCATGAAAAATATTAAAATTAAATAAACTCTATATCTAAAATAAAATTTATTTATAGGAAACTTATAGTATACTAATTAATAAATTTTGAGATCATAAAAGTAGAAAAAAAAACACATGAATTTTGAAATATATCTTTTCAGCAATCAATAATTACTCAATTAGTTACATATATATTTTTTCAAAGGCAAAGCGAAATATATTAATTCCAGCAGAAATACACAACGCTGGTACAAGTCTCTAGTCAAACAACAATGGTAGAAGACTTGTTGCAACAGAATACATTCAGTCTGGACTAACTTGCACTTCCAGAATTCACTGTTCACAACAAAAGACTTATATATATATAAGTAACGATAGTTATGCAAGCATTATTAACAGAAGCCCCCTGCTTGAGGGTGGGGCTTTGATATGAACATAATGGAGTTGTCACTATTCCTATATTTTTCCATTTTGTTTCAGAACAGGCTTTAGATTGTCTGCTTGTTTTATTGTGCTGCGGTAGAAGGGAATTAGTAAGGTTCTTATGGCTATTGAGATATTAGTCCAAGCCAATGTTTGAATAATTGGTAATCATTGGATGAAGAACACCATCAACATTTGTGATAAACCTTTATTATATCCATCAAACATTACAAATCAAGCATCAATCAGTCACAAACAATTAAAATAGGACAGTCTTGTCATGCTTATCATCAGAGGGAACTGAAAAAAAGAGAAGCTACCATGGGAGAATGGTGAGGTTGTATTCTTTTAGCATGAAATTGGATGTGCGTTTAAACGATGAGGCCACATGCAAGTGGAGTTTGTCTGCCAGCGATAGTAGGCTTGACATTAGAACACTGGGAAGTAGCAGGGCCTTCTGTTCCAATGTAAGAAAGATTAATGTCTCCAATCTCCACATTTTCACATGGGATGCCGCTGCTACATGCAAGTTTAACCGCAACTTGTGTTGCTGAAGTTCCCCTGATGTTCTTGAAGCTAACATTGCTGATCTTAACACGCGATGGAGCCTGAAAAATGGGAAAAAAAAAATACAAATTAACAACCATAGACATGTTTGAACTATTCCGTATCAATATCATGAAATGATAATGTAGTAATAGGTAGACATACCTTTAGGTTGCACTTATTACTAGGGCAGTATTCTTGATCGATGAGAACAGGATTGCTGACATTAACCATAACAATGTCCTCAAAATGCATATCGGATGCAATGCCTTCCAAAGAAGCTGGCCAAGTTTTCACCCTTACTCCATTCGATGTATTAATAAGAGCGCAATTCACAACATTGATGCCAAAAACTGGTTCATCCTTGTATTTTCCAAGACTTCCGACGCTGATGCCATGGCCTGGTCCGCATGTTACTCTAGTTATGGCAATGTTCTGGCTACCACCGCCAAGAGAGATACAGTCATCACCGGTTGAGATTCTTGAATCAGTAATGTTAATCCCACTCGAACGTCCGATATGAATTCCATCAGTGTTGGGACTTTGATCAGGTGCATTGATGGTGATATTTGCAAAAGTAAGGTTTTTGCAACCCAACAGGTTAATGTGAAACTGTTTGCTATCCACAGAGGTTATGTCCCTCACTAATCCATTGGTGACGAAGTTGAATCTTATATTCTGTAAAATTGTGAAGCAACAATTTATTTTATCAATGGCATATATACAATGATTAAAATTGTGAAGCAACAATTTACTGTTTGGTTAGCAATAAAACGATGAAGAGTTTTAAAATGCTTACAATGGGAAGTTTGTTGCACTTTTTACTTTGTTTGCAATCATTTTGTGCCCAAGCAGCATATCCACCTTGGCCATCAAAGGTTCCAGCCCCAGATAATGTGAAGTGATCGATGCGTTGGAAAGTAACCCAACTAGGCACATTGTTGAATTTGCTAGGATCTGCGGGGGCCTTCAAGTTTCCTCTAACTTGAACCTCCACAGGAGCTTTACAAGGGCCTGCCAGAGTCACCTGGCTCAACATATATTCCCCCTCTGGAATCACTACTTTACTAGGACTAACCAGTGCGCAGGCCTCTCTCCAAGCAGCCATCAATGCTTGACTGATATCTGTTTTTCCACCTGCCTTTGCACCAAAATTCATCACATCAAAAACACCATTGTTGGGTTGTGCTTTAGCATTTGATGCTAAAACAAATAACAAAGATAGAGCTAGCACATTCAGTTCCACTGCAATCTTTCTTTCTGCTTTTTGTTTCCTTTCTTTTCTTTAAAATATATGTTAGAAACAATGTTGTGATTCCTTCTTAGTTTTGAAGCTGCATTTATAGTGCAATTCAAAAGCTTAATACCACTTGCAATCCCAATCAATTATTGGCTAATTTAATCGAATGTTTGGTTAAGGTTGCCAGCTCTTCAAACGTCTTTCCTATAACCTCTTTCTTTAGTTACAACTTAATCATAATATGCTCTTATGTTACTTGGCATTGGCATGAAAAAACATTCATAAAAAATAACAATATTGTTTTCCACTTTGCTAATTTTGTAGAGATAGTGGGGAGAAACTTAGAGCAAACGATTTTTATTTAGTCTATTTTAAGAAAAATGACACCAAATTTAGCCTATTTGCCAACTAAGAAAATACGCCTAGGAAATAAACCATCTTGTTTCTATCTAAACTTTCGTTCTTGCTCTGCAACCACCCCAAGTTAATTCGAATTAACTGCTCTATTTTCTTGATTCATACGGAGAACAGTTTTTGTAACCTATCGAATTTACATGAGCACCAAAAACAAAAAAAAAAAACTAATTTCATTATTCATCTTCCCCAAGATACAATATTTGCTTTTTAAATTTAGTGACGAAGAAGGTTTTATTTCATTTCAACAATGATTGCTGCAAGTGGAACAATAAGGGAATTGATTTTTAATTTTTGTGAAATTAGACTAGATTGATGTCAACAAAGAAAATGACAAAATGATTCTTCATCGGAATATAAGATAAGTTTTTTTTCTTTACTTGATATGTGTGATATTGTAGGTGATATACATGAAAAACTTATGTTCGTTGAAAAGAAGAATTTTGTTGTATTCATATATGATTGTGATATGAATGAAGTTATTGTTGTGTCTTTTATAATTGATAAACTTTCCTCTTCATGGAGAGACACTAAGAAATTTCTAAAGTATAAGAAAGTAAATGTCTCTCAAAGATTTTGGTAATCATTTTCGAATAGAAGAAAATTGTTGCAACCAAGATGAAGTCACAAACAAGATGACAAGAATAAAGATCCTAGAGTAAAGCATCTTGAGTTGGAAAAAATCCATGAGATAGAAGACAAACCATCAAGGTTCATGTGATAGGTGAGCATGTGGCGTTCCTATTATACATTAAAGTATAATGATGCCAATTTATAAATACCATCAAGGTTTATTTGATGGAAAACACAAGGTGTGGGCATATGGCACTCTTATTATACATGAAAATATAATGGAGCCAATATGTAAATTTAACATTTTGGTATATGGTGTATTCTTATTTTCTCATCGAAGCTATACTGGTGCAAAATAGATATTCAATATTTTGGACATGACATTCCTATTGTGCAATAAAAGCACAATGATACTTATGTGAACATATACCTTGATGTGTTATTTGACATTTTGATTGTACATTAAGGTACAATGTTGTCAATTGAGAAAGAAATGAATGTGTATAAAACCCTTGTATGTATTAAAACAAGTGTCTAGACAATGGCATCAAAAGTTTGATGAGATTGTGCTAGCTAATGGCTACAAGATAAATCAATCTGACAAGTATGTCTGTAGTAAATTCCATAATGATAAAGGTGTCATCATTTTACCTATATGTGGATGACATGATAATATATGGTACTGATTTGGAACAAGTGGAGGACACAAAAAAGTTTTTGTCAAAGAAGTTTGACATGAAAGATAAGAGTGTGGCAAAGGTTATTCTTAGTATAAACATAATGAGAGACAATGATAGTATAACATTGTCTCAATATCATTACATTCAAAAGATTGTAATGAATGATGATAAGTCAAATTATAGGTCAATGTTTACATCTTATGATTCTAATTTAAGGTTGGTAGCCAACAAAAAAAAGCCGATAGCACAAATAGAATATGCAAAGGTAATTGGATGCCTAATGTATGCAATGATGTGTACAGAACAAAATGTAGCAATTGTTTTTGAGAAATTAAGTCAGTATACAAGTAATCCAAGTAACTTGAATTGGCAAACAATAAATAGAGTACTTAAGTACTTAAAGAAGACAATCAATTATGATCTTTGTATAATGGATATCCATCAATGCTATAAGGATATTTAGATGCTAGTTGGATTACAAGTTTTGAACGTCATGTTTCTACAAGCAGATGGATCTTCATCCTTAGTGGGGGTGCCATTTTTTAAGGGTCCAAGAAACAAACGTATACATCGGATTTCACGATGATAGCCAAATTCATTGCATTGGTTGTTACCATCAAAGAAGCTGAATGGCTAAGAAATTTATTTTATGGTATACTTTTGTAGTCTAAACCAATTTCTTCAGTTTTTATCTATTGTAATAGTGAAACAACTCTAATAAGAGCATGTAGCTAAGTGTTGAATGGAAAGTCTAGATATATTGGATTGAGACATATCTTTGTTCAATAATTAATTTTAGATAGAGTAATTATTATAACTTTTGTGAGGTTTAGTGAAAACTTGATGAATCTTTTAACAAAAAGTCTTGTTAGAGATATTGCAAAGAAGACCTTAAAAAAGATGAGGCTTAAGCTCATAAATTAAAAGTCACCCATAATAGAAACTCGACTTAACATTTGATATAACATCAAGTTTTGAGTTCAATAAGACAAAGTATATCATCTGTATGAGACTACTAGCACTATAATATAATATAAATACTCCATTTTAAGAAAAGTGCTAAGTATCCGTAATAGTAAGAAAAAAATAAGTTATATACTCTTAATAGACCTACAACATAAATTTGTTAAAATGCTTTAGTTATGAATGCATTCTTAATGGGATCTACCTATGTGAGTATGAAGTGTGGTTGCTTTTAGGAGCTTAAGAGCTTGGCTCTAACAGTACTCATAAAAAGAAGATGTTGACGCTTGGTTATAAAAGCGTCACCGACTACTATGCATTTATTGGTGTTGAAATCATTGTGTGAGATGTGTTTGGTTAACCAAATGGAATAATTGGTTTAAAGCATGGTTTACCATGGTGAAGGTTCGATTAGAAGACACCTTCATTTATGCAATTGATTTCCAAGATTATCGAAAATTTAGATTATTTTGAAAATGGTGAGGGATAGTTGGACATTTTCAACAATAATAATGTAAAAATGAAAGGAAGAAAGTCCTTTAAATAATTATGAGTATTCAAAAGTTATGTTTGTTCAACCAATTAAGTTTGTTCAAATAATTATATTGGAAAACAAAAAATTAAGTTTGTTGGAAAATAGACCATTCTCGTTGTTGCAAATAGACATGAGTTGTGTTTGTTGAGAACAGTGATTTAGGCCTATAAATAGACTTTCTTCTAGGACAAAAGAAGACATAGAATAGAGAAAACAATAATCTCTCCTTCATTTCTCAATATTTTATATGTTTCTTCTATTATTTTACTGTAGAGAAATCTCATAGAAGATAGGTAATCTTGTCATACACAGTTGGATGCTTAATGGATTAATTTCGTCAATGTAAAACATAATCAATTATTGAGCTTCATTATATTTTCAAGATTTATAAGCCGAGAACTCTTTTGCACGCTGTAAGTGTGGGTGAATAAAACCTTAAAGAAAGTGATATTGTTATACGCCTTGAAGCTATTTCTTGATTTTCCAATTTTATGTTGCACACCTTATAGCCAATAACAGGAATATTAAAATTATCTTTCAAAAAAAAAAAAGAGAGGCTATTACAATTAAAGCAACTACCACCCAAAATAAAGCAAATACAAGTGATTTATGCCTTTCCTAAATTCATGAAAAAAATTACTTTCCTAATATATGAATAATAATCACTCTCTCGGTACTGTTCTGCAACCTGTCAATCTTTGAAAAATCTTCCAGTATTCCCAAGGACTCAAGGATTCTTTTCTTACACATGATACAGCAACTAGAGAGTCAGATTCTATCACCGAAGTTTTCACAACTTCCCATGGTGACATATTGAATATGTATAATGCAGTTTTAGTGTCTATTACATCCACATAGTTTGAATCTTGAACACCTAGTGACCCAAAGAATATTTTCACCACTAATTAAACCAACATTATTTTTTAAGACTCGTTTGCAGTCGGTTGGGTTTAATTTTTCCCTTATCGAGCCATCAACATTCAATTTCAACTCATCTAATACCTTTTCGAATGTCTCGTATGATATTTGAATTATTCACCATTTTCGGATATAGTGGACCATCCAACCTCATCAACCCCGTTTCATCTATTGCATTAATCTAAAATTTGGATCTCATTTTGATCATAAAGAAAATCTCCTCCCTTTCCCATTTCTTGTCATTGAACATTAAAACATGTTAAGCTAATCAAATTGACCATAGGGTAACACCACATACAGCCAATTATTTCTTCTTTATACTACTATTTGCCATCATTCCTTCGCACATATTCTCAAACCCCACCCCAACCCCGCCCCCCCCCAACCCGTCATATTGATTAACAAATCATCATTGTCATCAAAACGAATGCCCCTAGGTCTCAAGTAATAATTACTCAATCAGTTACATATTTTTTTTTTCAAAGGCAAAGCTAAATATATTAATTTCAGCAGAAATACACAATGCTGGTAAACCTTTATTAATAATGTTCTTATTGGTATTGAGAAATCAGTCGAAGCCGATATTTGAATACTTGATAAATCATTGGATGAAGAGCACCATCAACATTGTGACGATGATAAACCTTTATTATATCCATCAAACATTACAAATCAAGCATCAATCAGTCACAAACAATTAAAATAGGACAGCCTTGTCATCCTTATAAGAGGGAACTGAAAAAAAAATGCTCCCATGGGAGAATGATGAGGTTGCCTTTTTTTGGCATGGAATTGGATGTGCATTAAACAGCGAGGCCACATGCAAGCGGAGTTTGTTTGCCAGTAATAATAGGCTTGACATTAGAACACCGGGAAGTAGCAGGGCCTTCTGTTCCAATGTAAGAAAGATTAATGTCTCCAATCTCCACATTTTCACATGGGATGCCGCTGCTACATGTAAGTTCAACAGCAACTTGTGTTGCTGAAGTCCCCCTGATGTTCTTGAAGCTAACATTGCTGATCTTAACACGCGATGGAGCCTGAAAAATGGGAAAAAAAAAATACAAATTAACACCCATAGACATGTTTGAACTATTCTGTATCAATATATAAATCATGAAATGATAATGTACTAATGGGTAAAAACATACCTTAGCGCACTTATTACCAGGGCAGTATTCTTGATCGATGAGAACAGGATTGCTGACATTAACCATAACAATGTCCTCAAAATGCATATCGGATGCAATGCCTTCCAAGGAAGCTGGCCAAGTTTTCACCCTAACTCCATTTGAGGTATTAATAAGAGTGCAATTCGCAACAGTGATTCCAAAAACCGGATCTTCCCTGTACCTTCCAAGACTTCCGACGCTGATGCCATGACCAGGTCCGCATGTTACTCTTCTTACGGTAATCTTCTGGCTACCTTCTCCAAGAGAGACACAGTCGTCGCCGGTTGAGATTCTTGAATCAGTAATGTTAATCCCACTCGAACGTCCGATATGAATTCCATCAGTGTTGGGACTCTGAGCAGGTGCATTGACGGTGATATTTGCAAAAGTAAGGTTTTTGCAACTCAACAGGTTAATGTGAGTCTGTTTGCTATCCACAGAGGTTATGTCCCTCACTAATCCATTGCTAACGGCGTTGAATCTTAAATTCTGTAAAATTGTGAAGCAACAATTTATTTTATTAGTGGCATATATACAGTGATTAAAATTGTGAAGCAACAATTTATTGTTTGGCAGCAATAAAATGATGAAGATTTTTAAAATGCTTACAATGGGAAGTTTGTTGCACCTTCCAACTTGTTTGCAATCATTTTGTGCCCAAGCAGCTTTTCCACCTTGGCCATCAAAGGTTCCTGCCCCAGATAATGTGAAGCGATCGATGCGTTGGAAAGTAACCCAAGTAGGCACATTGTTGAATTTGCTAGGATCTGCCGTGGCCTTCAAGGTTCCTCTAACTTGAACCTCCAAGGGAGCTTTACAAGGGCCTGCCAGGGTCACCTGGCTCAAAATATATTCCCCCTCTGGAATCACTACTTTGCTAGGACTAACCACTGCGCAGGCCTTTCTCCAGGCAGCCATCAATGCTTGACTGATATCTGTTTTTCCATCTGCCTTTGCACCAAAATTCATCACATCAAAAACAACATTGTTGGATTGTGCTTTAGCATTTGATGCTAAAAGAAAAAACAAAGATAGAGCTAGCACAGTCAATTCCACTGCCATCTATTTTCTGCTCTTTTTCTCCTTTTTTTTCTCTAAAATATATGTTTGAAAGAATGTTTTAATTCCTTCTTAATTTTGAAGCCACATTTATAGTGCAATTCAAAAGCCTAATACCACTTGAAATCCCAACCAATGATTGGCTAATTTAATCGAATGCTTGGTTAAGGTTGCCAGTTTTTCAAACTTCTTTCCTATAATGTCTATGATCATAATGTGCCGTTCTGTTACTTGGAATTGGCATGCAAACGTCCAATGTTCGATTAAGGCGGCTAAGAACGTTCATATGCTAACAATACTGCTTTCCACTTTGCTAATTTTGTGGAGATTGTGGGGAGAAACTTAGAGCAAACCCATTTTCATTTAGTCTATTTTAAGAAAAATGACATCAAAATTAGCCAACTAAGAAAATATGCCTAGTGTCGTAACGTGCGGGTCCGAGAACCCGACCGCCAGACTCAATGAAAATTCTAAAAAATTAAGAGTCGCCACCAATCTTTTTACTAGGTGTGATTGGCCACCTATTGACTCGATTCTAATCGACGGAGTCTTAATTAGATTTAAGCCCGTCGAAAGAACCTTAAACTCGTCTACATTTTTTTTCAGATCTAGGTTCAGGAGTACGGTTACGTTCAGGGAAGGATTAGCACCCTCGAGACGCCCGTTCCATGAACGGTATCATTTTTAGATTACCCTATTAGGCTTTATTTTTTAAGTTCATTTTATTTCCTTAGCTATAACTTGTTTATTATATCTCCAATTTTATCTCATATTTAACCTAAAATGGAATGCAAATGTGAGGAAAGATGAGATGCATGGTGTGAGATAAAAATGTTGGACTAATAACTTTTTATTGAGAACGTTCTCCCGAATCCGCCCATCATACTAGTGGGATCTGGGGTGTTCTCTCACCTAGGGAATTATCCGAGAAACTCACTTTCGCAAATTCAATGAATAATTCCCATCATCGGGGTTATCGTACGTTTTTCTTTAAAAAATAATATTTTCATGAATAATGAACCTAATACGAGCAAAAGTCTTTTATTAAAGACGTTTCTCGAGCCCTCTCGTCATACTGGTGAAATCCGGGGACACCTTTTCACCTAAAGAACTTTTCGAGGAATACCCACTTTCGCAAGACCCTCAGAAGATCCCATCATCGGGGCTTAAACTCGAAAATAAAAATATTTATATGCAATGATATGCATGATGCAATATATATATATATGCTATGCAAGTGCAATTAACTATTTTTATCACTATTATTTTCTAATTATCATTTTATATCTTTTATTTTATTTATTTATTTTATTTTATTTATTTATCTTTTATTATTATTATTATTATATTTTTTATATTTTTTTCTTATCCTAAGTTTCTCCTATATTTCCCTTGCTATTTCTTATGAAATTTCTTTCTTTATATTTCCCTTATTTATAATTGGATACTTTATAAATTGTTCATGATTCCATGTTATTTTAATGAACAAAAATCTCATCATTTTTTTACTATTTTTATTATTTTATATTTTATATTTCTTTATTATTTTTTATTATTATATCCTTTATTTTATTTCTTATCATTATTATTTTTTATATTCTTCTTTTTCATCTATTATTTATTTATTTATTATTTCTTGAATGATTTTATGTTGTTATTTTTTTTCATAAAAATTTCGGGATCTCGAAATCGAAGCCCTCCCATCGTACTAGTGGAGCCTTAATTCGGATTCCGAACCTAGCAAAAATTGGCTCGGGATTGCGACTTCTCACATCCCGATCGATCATCCCATCATCGGTACATTATACTTGTAGTTAATGTTATGGAATATTATTATTATTTTCTTTTTTTATCATTATTTTTTTTATATTTTTATTATACATTTGTAATAATTATTTTCCTAAACATAAGTTCTTTGTATAACTAAACATTTTCTAAAATATTATATATATATATATTATTTTTTATTCTTTTCTTATTTATTTTTTTATTTTTTTACGCTTTATTATTTCCATATTCTCATATCTGTATAAATTTCCTATTCTAAAATATCATCTAAAAATTTAGAACATTACACTATAATAATTAATTAATTCTGCTTAATATTCCTAAAAACATATAAAATGGGCCTGCCTAAAACACAAACATTTTCATAAAAAGGTTAAAATTTTTACCTGATTGGGCTAAACTAGCCCAAATAATCGGCCTGACCCGTGATCCGCTCCAAGGCCCATTGTCCAGTCTCCCGCCCACTAACCTCAAGGTACAAAACTACATCGTTTTGATGCCCTACCCTAAGTATAAAATGACTTTTTCTTCACCCTTTTTCATTTTCTCCCTTTAATTTCTCTCTCTAGCCGCCAGATCTCTCTCTTCTCTCTCTAAAAATTCAACATTTTTCTCCCCAAATCTCTCGACTCCTCTCACCTTCACGTCGGTGTCACTCCCCAATGGTCGGCTCTCCCTAACCGGAGGCGTCGCTGGCTACCTAGATCGGCTCCTCTTTCTCCTATAACCGACGCTGATCGGGCTGTGTCCCTTCACCGGTGTCGGCTACCAAAACAGATCCCCTTCTCTTCCTTCCCACCAGCGTCGCCCAGACCGGACCTCCCTACCGTCGGCCGCCTAGATCTGCTCTCCCACAACAACCCAAATCACCCTCTCTTTTCTGGCTGGCAACACCAACCCATAATCTCTCTTTTAACCGGTGGCAAAAAAAGGGTCTCTCTCACCAGATTTGAACCACCCAAAACTAAAACACTCCACCGGTTACCCAAAATCCCTCCTAAAAATCCAGATCTCCCCTTAAAAATCAAAACCCACACTCTAAAAAGTCACTTCTTATTTCTCTTACTTTTTGCATTTTTTTGATTGATTTTTGACTATTGATTGTGTTTGATTGTTTACTGCTAAACTAAAGTGTTTGATGGCATTTGCGGCTAGGTTTTTTTTGGTTGCTGTTTATTGCTAGGGATTTCTTTGATTGCTCCCCTTTTGATGCTGCTACAGTACTTTTTTTTATACAGTCGATTTTTTGGCCGAGTGTAGTGCCTCACTACCCTGCCAGACGTACCTCCTATCTTTTTTGTTTTCTTCTTTTCTTATTATTATTATTATTATTTAATTAACACCAAAAATATGGTGTCTACGCCTAGGTAATAAATTATCTGGTTTCTATCTAAACACTCGTTCTTGCTCTGCAACAACCCTAAGTTAATTAGAATTAGTTGCTCTATTTTCTTGATTCATATGGAGAACAGTTGTTGAAACCTATGGAATTTACACAAGCACAAAATAAATATACTAATTTCAATTATTTATCTTCCTCAAGATACAACATTTGCACTTTAAATTTAGTGATCAAGCTCTGTAGTCAAGTTTTTGTAGACTGCCCGAAGCTGGCCTTGTTTAAAGGTACCCACTTGAGGTATTATTACCCATTAGATTCCAGAACAGGATTCAAGAATCCCTCTTCTTTATAAGGCTATAGGTTTCGAACTCTCAAAGGTACAAGACAACTTATTCTTTTACCCATTATATGCTGCAGATTGACTCATTATCGTTGTAAATCAAACTAAGGACATATTGAACATACGCTACGTGAAGCTAATGGATCGAGGGATCAGTTAGTCAAAGAAGTTTCAAAATTGAGTGATACGTTGATGGTCGTCGAGCATGATAGCAGCGGGAGCAAAAGGGTTTTTTTTTTTGCTATAATTTGGTTTCATTACTGATAAAATAAGCATCACAAGGTTCACATCTCATTTACTGAGATGGATATTCCAAATCTGTTGTAATACACCATAGTGTACAATAACTAGTAATCTGTTGCACACCCTATCAGTAACCACCACCCAACATAAAACAAATCGGAGCAATCTACTCCTAACTTTGCCAAAGAATTTGTGAAAAAAATTGCTTTCCTAAAATATGAGTAATAATCACTCTCACGATACTTTTTCTGTAACCTGTCAATCTCTGAAAAAATCTTCTAATATTTCTAAGGCCTCAAGGATCTTTTCTTGCACATGATACAGCAACAAGAGAGTCAGATTCTATCACCAAAGTTTTCAAAAATTTCCATGTGACATATTGAATAAGTCCAATGCAATTTTAGTAGCTACTACCGGTATAGTTCGAATCTTGAACACCAAGTGGCCCAAAGAATATTCTCACCACTACACTGCCATTATCTCTTAAGATTCTTTCGCAGCCGGTTGGGCTTAAGTTCCCCTTACTGGACCATCAACGTTAAATTTCAGCTCGTCACTACTTGATAGATTCTAGCTAATGCTCTTTGGATTGTCACCTATGATATTTGAATTATTCACCATTTCGAGCATAGCCCACCATCCAGCCTCATCAACAACCCCGATTTTATCTATTGCATTAATCCAAAATTTGGATGTCATTTTGATAGTAAAGATAATCTCCACCCTTTCCCCTTTCTTCTCATTGAACATTGAAAACATTTCTTCTTCACTTACCGCCAACTATTTCTTCTTCATACTAGTAATTGCCATCCAAGGAATCACCCTTATATTGACCATGAGAATTGGCAAATAATCAAGGTTCCTTTTAAAAATAATATTTTCTATAATTTTAATTATTTTTTATCTTGAGAAATTAATTTTGAACAAAATTACCTTTAATGAAACCGATCCATATATTTAGGTTCATACTTCAAACCAGTTCATATCTTTTTGAGCTTTCTTCGTTAGACTATTCATCTCTGAAGTATTTCTTATCAGAAAAAAAAAACTTTTAAGCATTTTGAACATTTTAAAGTGGATTTTTATACACGCACAAATCTTTGAACGTTTTGAGCATTTTTAAACATTTTGGAGTGATTTTTGATATATGAAGAAAAACCTTTGAGTATTTTGAGCATTCTTTGGCAAGTAGATATATTTGTTGATTATGTTGTTAAATGAAATATGGTGTATTATTTGAAGTTATTGATTTGTTATATCAAATTCAGTAGTTTTGGTGGTTTTTGGGTATTGTGTAATCGGTTTTTGAGCATTGCATGATTAATTTTTAAGCATTAAGTTATTAATATTTAAGTATTGGACGATTATTTTTAAGTATTGCGTGACTGGTGGATATGAAATTGTGTGACTGATTGATTTGCATGACTAGTTCATATGATATTGTGTGACTGGTTAGTAAGGTATTACATGACTAGTTTTTAAGCATTGTGTGACTTAGTTATTGTCTAAAAATCAATCACAAAACCAGTCACGCAATACTTAAAATTAGTCACGCAATGTCCAAAAACTTGAAATGTAATGATTAAATCATGCAATACCTAAAAACCAATTTCGCAATACTTAAAAACCAGTGACACAATGCCTAAAAACCAGTAATGCAATACTTAATAACTAATTGATTTGCCTGCTTGCAGTTAGGTTTAAGTTACCAAAATCATACAATGTTATAATTTATAGATATGTCTAATCAATTTCAACCTCTCAACTTTTGGGTTCTATGAATAAACCAATAAATCCAAGACCCTAAAACACATATCTTGATGTCATCTTTGCTCTTTGGGATGGTGAGATAGACAGTATTTGGCAAGAGAGAGAAATCGAAATTTAATTTTAAAATTTTTGTTTGGATGGAGGATAGAAAAGACCGAAATCATTTTAATTTGTTTGAAATTGTTTAAAGGGCATTGTTGTCAAATCATATAAAAAATTAATTAAAAACAATTAAAATTATAATGAAGTATATTTTCGAATTAGATTTATGAGGAGGGTTATTTCTCACAATTTCTTCAATAATCAAGATATGTTCACAACTTTCCTCACAACATCTACATTACATGCATAATAAATTATTGTCATCAAAATGAATGCTCCTAGGTCTCAAAAATAGTTTTTGTTGGAATGCAATTTTTCACTGGCAGCCATAAAGAACTTTTCACCTTAAGAGGGATAATGAACTTCCACACCCAGAATACCACACCTTTGCCAAAGAATTTGTGAAAATAATTACTTTCCTAAAATATGAGTAATAATCACTCTCACGATACTTTTTCTGCAACCTGTCAATCTCTGAAAAAATCTTCTAATATTTCCAAGGCTTCAAGGATTCTTTTCTTACATATGATACAGCAACAAGAGGGTTAGATTCTATCACCAAAAGTTTTCAAAATTTTCCATGGTGACATATTGAATAAGTCCAGTGGAATTTTAATGGCTACAATCAGTATAGTTTGAATCTTGAACACTTAGTGGCCCAAATAATATTTTCACCACTGCACTAGCATTATCGATCTCCTAGGACTCTTTTGCAGCCGGTCGGGCTTAGTTTCCTTTACTGTACCATTTACATTAAATTTCAGCTCATCACCACTTGACAGATTCTAGCTAGTGCTCTTTGGATTGTCTCCTATGATATTTGAATTATTCACTATTTTGAGCATACTCCACCATCCAACCTCATCAACAACCCCGTTTTCATCTATTGCATTAATCCAAAATTTGGATCTCATTTTGATCATAAGATAATCTCCGCCCTTTCCCCTTTCTTGTCATTGAACATTGAAAACAGTTTAAGCTAACCAAACTGACCATAGGGTAGCTTCACGTATCGCCAACTATTTCTTCTTCATACTACTAATTGCCATCATTCCTTCGCACAAGGAATCACCCTTATATTGATCATGATAATTGGCAAATAATGAAGGTTCTTTTTAAAAATACCATTCATACATAAAGTGCTTTTGAAAATAACCATTTCTATAATTTTAACTAAGAAAAATTAATTTTGGATAAATTTATTCTTAAAGAAACTGACTCATATATTTAGGTTCGCAACTCAAATGGACTCATATCCTTTGTGCTTTTCTCACCAAACCATTCATCTTTGGAGTATTCCTTACTA
This sequence comes from Theobroma cacao, assembly GCF_000208745.1. Lineage (NCBI taxonomy): Eukaryota > Viridiplantae > Streptophyta > Magnoliopsida > Malvales > Malvaceae > Theobroma > Theobroma cacao. The sequence continues at coordinate 4,167,153 of NC_030859.1, forward strand.
GAAAAAAAAACTTTTAAGCATTTTGAGCATTTTGGAGTGATTTTTTATACACAAAAAAAAAATCTTTGAGTGTTTTGAGCATTTTTAAGTATTTTGGAGTGTTTTTTATATACAAAGAAAAATCTTTGAGCATTTTGAGCAGTTTTTGCCAAGTAGGCATATTCATTGTTTATGTTGTTAAATGAAATATGATGTATTGTTTGAAGTAACTGATTTTGTTAAATGAAATTAAGTAGTTTTGGTGGTTTTTAGGCATTGCGTAACTAATTTTTAAGCATTACGTTACTAATTTTTAGGCATTGTGTGACTGATTTTTAAGTATTGTGTGACTGATTGGAAGACATTGCGCGACTGGTTAGTAAGACATTGCATGACTAGTTAGTAAGGCATTACGTGATTAATTTTTAAGCATTGTGTGACTTAGTTGTTGCTTAAAAATCAGTCACATAATGCCTAAAAATCAGTTACGCAATACTTAAAATCAATCACGGAATGCCTAAAAACTAGAAACGTAATGATTAAGTCATGTAATGCCTAAAAACCAGGTTCGTAATACCTAAAAACCATTGACACAATGCCTAAAGACTAGTAATTCAATACTTAATAACTAATTGATTTACCTGCTCACAGCTAGGTTTAAGTTGTCAAAGACATACAGTGTTCTAATTTATAGATATGTCTAATTCAACTCTTCAACTTTAGGGTTTTATGAATAAACTAATAAACCTAATAATTTAAAACACATACCTTGATGTCGTCTCTGCTCTTTGAGATAGTGAGATAAATAATATTTGGCAAGAAAGAGAAATCGAGTTTTAATTTTGAAATTTTTATTTGGATAACGGGATAAAAAAAATCAAAACCATTTTAATTTGTTTGAAATTGTTTAAAAGGTATTGTTGTCAAGTCATATAAAAAATTGATAAAAAATAATTAAAATTATAATGAAGGATATTTTTGAATTAGGTTTATGAGGAGGGTTATTTTTCATAATTTCCTTAATAATCAAGATATGTTCACAACTTTCCTCACAACATCTACACTACATGCAGTATAAATTATTGTCATCAAAATGAATGCTCCTAGGTCTCAAAAAAAGTTTTTGTTGGAATGCAATTTTTCACTGCCAGCCATAAGGAACTTTTTACCTTAAGAGGGATAATGAACTTCCACACCCGAGAATACCACACCTTATGGGGTCCCTGTTGATGCTAATTTTGTAGAGCTTCTATTGCCTGCTTTACCAAGAAGATCCCGTGTGTATTCAACTCCCATATAAGCTGGTCTTTTCTGTCTCTATCTAAGAACACATTTTCTAGGATAAGCTTTAGCTCCCTGAAGGAATATTTAATTTTTCTCCCATTCGAATAGTTGCCTTGCAAATTCAAGGCTCCATTCACTTCCCTCCCTCCACACTTCTGCCACCTTGATGTTTTTGTTCGTGGACAACTGAAACATCCTTGGAAACAGGTCTTTTAGAAGCATACCCGAGACCTATTTGTCTTTCCAAAACGAAAATTTCCCAACCCCCTCAATCTCTAAAAGGCATACAATGTTTCTCCATGCACTTAACATTTTTCTTTTGTGGTGATTTGAGGGGGTACAAAGCGAAGCACCCTCACCATAATAATTTCTCACACAAGAGTCGTCTCCACAAGGCATCTTGATTGCATTCATACCTCAAGCACCACCATTTACCAAGTTTGAAATCCCAAATCCACCTTTAAATTTGGATTGGCACACTAAATTCAATTTCACCTATATCATTTTTCTTTTATCTTTGATTCTTCTGATATTTGGACATTGTTAATATTTTTTAATTTTTTATATTATAATTTTAATTATATTTAATATTATTATTATTTAAAAAATGATTGTCTACAATTTTTTTTTATTTTGTTTTGTATTTGTGGAATAATGACTCTCCACATGAGCCCAAATGTTCCAAAGACAAATGTGAAGAACATTAAGTGTAACCCAAATTTGATGGGCCCAAGTAAACATATTGTAAAATGAAATAAACTGAAATTATGCAAATTCATTAAAAAAAACAATTGGAACAATTTAATTATACAAAGTCTAAAGAAATTTTGAAAGCCTGATCAATTCAACTACATGCATCATTAAAACATAATATATTTTATGTTTAGTAATCAGCTTAACAGATAGTGACTTTCTGCTAGCTATTAAAGAAACTCATCAGTCTTAATCTTACATTATGGGAATGGGGAACTGTTGGGATGGATACCTTTGCCTTTGTTTAAGATTGTCTAGGCTGTCATCTTCTCAAGTAAAAATGGGGTAATGTTATTCATATAACTCTCATGTTTTATCATTTTGATTGAAGTTTCTTTCTTTACTATCAAAAAAGAAAGTCAAAGTTATCAGGGTCCAATTGATGATATAATTAAGCAATTTAAAAAGGAACACAATTTCTTACCAAGTAGTAACGGTTTATATTTTCAGCTTTAGGACCTTCTTCCCTGCTTCCCTCCCCTACGCAATTGGCATTTAATAAAATTCTTTTACATCAAGTTTCAAGCTCAAACTTCATATTTTGATTAATTCAACTCGAGTTACCGCCTGCTCTGATCAATTTATGTATAGATTAATTCGTCAAATAAAAGATTAATTCCTTGATTAACGAGTTTATTAATTTGAGAAAACCACAAGTACACATTATAGACTTAATTTGTATGGAACAGGTCAAGTTTAATTGACTCGATTAATTAGTAAACATAGGAGAAAAACACAATACAAAGCAATATTGCAGTCAATTATTTGATTTGGGAAACAGTCTTTCGTCTTAAGTCATATTAATCATTGATATATATATATATATATATCCTTAATTCAGCAAGGAAATGGTCGCAGTTAAAGTAGTATACTTACTCTACCATATATATACCTTGTCAATTTCTTCCTGTCCATATGCATTCAGCAGAGTTGCTGGCTTAAGATAAAACCAATGTAAAATAGACAGATTCCTAACATTCTTTATACGCTTCCTACACACCTAGTTAAATGAAGAATGAAGCATGATTTGAGTACATGACTATTAGCCTCGTGAAAGTATATTACCACCAAATTTATAATATATATTAAAACACGAATGTTCATAAAATTTTTTATTGACAAAAAATTAACATATTTGTTTATCAAAGTTTACTAACAAAGTACTATTTTAAATATTTTTATTATAAATATTAATAAAATTTATCTAATTTGTAAATAAATTTTAATTATATCTAATGACTTTTATTAACAAAATGTTTTCATATTTTTAATAGTATTAAACAATTTGTAGTCTAACAGTATAAAACTTCGATTATTTATACTTCAAACTTTATCTATTAATAATAATTGTATTTTATATATGATAATTATTTTTAAAAAATTAAAAAAATATTTACGTTTAATGTAGGTAACAATAAATATAAATATTAATAAAATTTTCAATCACGTGATGATCAGATCGTGGTTTCCCTACTGGTCAGATCCGGTCAGGCCATCTGCCATTGATAAGTCAAAGGTTGCTGGCAGCAGCCAAGAGAGATCTATATGTATACAGTTGGTGTTGATTAATGTAGCACATGGATCAGGTTTTTTTGTCTGACTATATGTAAAACCTTGTTCCATATTAAAAGATTTCATGTTTAGTCACTAACTCAAGGAATCTAGTCAAATTTATTATATATATATATATATATATATATGCATGGTTCCAATATTGAATTGTTATACGTTAATAGCTAGACTTCAATTGGGAGAGCTCTCCTTCCCACATGGTTTTACATTTTCACCTTTGACTCCGTGCACTATGGAGTATGGAAATAATTCATTATTTTTTCATATATAGTCTTTTCTGGTTTGCTGGTTTAACTTAATTTGTTTGTAAAACAAAAACTTGAAAATTTGAATATGTGAATTCGTCAATACATTTTGGAAAGGTGTGGGAGCAGTTTATAATGTTTAAAATTTGTTTTACATGTACAAAATGAACAGTATTAATATAAAATCAATATATATTATTATATTTGTGTATATATAATGAGTCAAATAGTTCAACAAGGAACTTTTCCAAGGATTTGTATATTATTTTTGTTTAGTAACGATTGACCGGAGTTATTAATGATATAATACTTGAAAAAACTTTTAAATTATTTTAAAAAATTTAAATAAGTTTTTTACTTTTTTATTACTTTCAAATCAAATAAATTCTTATAACTAATAATTTACTAATTATTATAAATAAAAAATATTATTTGTGATTTTATATTCACGTAATACTAATATGATATTGAAGTGACGTTAACGTAAAAAGTGAAAAATGTTATATGATTTTATCATCATTTGACGTTATCATCAATATAACATGTCAATATATCACGTAATATAAAATGATAAATAATATTTTTTTATGAAAAATATACATTATTATTACCAAAAGCCAAATCCTAAAATACTTTGAACTTTTATGATTACATATAGAAATGCAAATAAATAATCCCCAGTAGCAAGGTACCAAGAGTTGGAGATCTAGACATCTCAACTTCTTTCCAATTGCCGCTCACGATAATGCAGTACGAGAGGATGCGATGTATGTCCGAAAAACTGTCCTAGGTACCGCAACATCCACGTCACCAGACTTGTATGTGCATATTGTTCTAAGAAAAGCCGACACTAATTCAGCTTGTGCATGTGGATCTTGACCCTTATGTAACATATTAGCATAACAAGCCAACCAATCAGCATCAACTAAGCATCTGTTTAACATATAAATAACTTCTTCTCTTTTACTGCAAATCAGGAAACACCATAACCGATCTTATGACATGACACTTTCCTATATTTTCCTCCTTATTTTTGATGAAGCTAAAATCCCCACCCACACACCACCATATATCTTTACATTATAATTCATGTAATAAGTTTGCCCAAAATTCAATTCTTTGTGTCTTACCGGTGGGAGCATAAACATTCAAAAGCTACACCTTCGAGACAACCTACACACCTTCCCATTAATGATAATAATGAGTGGTTTTTTATATGAAGCATTTATTGTTTGACATAGCTGTGAAGACTAAATTTTGGCTTAAGCTTATTTCTGATAAACTATTACTAGAAAACAAACTTTTGGGTAGCAAATTAGCTCATGTAATTCGAAGCATAAAGTTGTAAATTTATGTAGCTAATGTAAAAGCTCATGAATTATATAAGAAAGATTGAAATTTTCTATTAGAAGGTGTGCATTGTCATGAAGTAATACATAATTAAAAAAACTACAACAAATCTGATGCCATTATCTAAGATTAGTATTGATGGAAAAAAATGAAAAAGAACATCTTTTTAAAAAATGATGCCATTAAATAAATGACAGCCAAAGTCATAAAGGACTTTGGTCATTTCTGATTACAAGAAATACTAAAAAATACATAAAAACAACCACCAAAAGATAAAAATATCCAATTAAAGAAAATTGGATATTAAAATAGTAAATTAGACACGCAATTACTATCCAAATTTTGCAAACCACAAATCCATGCATCATGTCAATGTCCAAAAAATAAATCCAATTAATGCTGTCCATTTAACTACTTGAACCCTTTCAAACATTTGTTGTCCAAATGGATTCACAGGAGTAGAATCTCTTTTTTGCTATCTATATGTTTTTTCCATGACCAATTGGTTAATCGAGTATCAATAATTCTTGCATGGTTGGGATTCTAAAACTATGACAGTGGGGATCATGAAGCATGAGCTTGATGACATGCTCTTTTATTATGTTAGGATAAGATTTCAAGAATTTTTTTTCGTTTTTTTACCAGGCTGCAAAGTATTGGGGGTGTGGGTTTCTTTGAAGTTTCAAGTTTCTTGAACTTGAATGCTTAAAAAGACTAGCACACTAGGAAGATATTGGCATGTTTCCATTGCCTGTCAAAGAAAATAGAGGTACAGCAGTTCACGTTTGTGTTTAGTAGTTGAAACCCTTAGTAATCTACTTTTGAGTTTTGACTCTCAAGTCTCAAGAAATTTTCATTCTTTATTAATAAAAATTTGTACCCTTAGTAACTTTCATATTCATTCTTTATTAATAAAAATTTTCAATTCTTGACAAAAAATTATAATATATATTAAAACACAAATGTTGATAAAATTTTTTATTGACAAAAAATTAACATATTTGTTTATCAAGTTTACTAACAGAGTACTATTCTAAATATTTTTACTATAAATATTAATAAAGTTTATCTAGTTTGTAAATAAAATTTTAATTGTATCGAATGACTTTTATTAAAAAAATATTTTCATATTTTTAATAGTATTAAACAATTTGTAGACTGATAGCACAAAACTTCGATTATTTATACTTCAAACTTTTTATGATAATAGTAATTGTATTTTATATATGATAATTATTTTAAAATAAATAAAAAATAAGTATTTAGGTGTAACGTAGATAACAATAAATATAAACATTTAATAAAATTTTCAATCACATGATGATCAGATCGTGGTTTTCCTACTATTCAGATCCGGTCAGGCCATCTGCCATTGAAGTAAGAGCGAGGTTCCTAGCCACTTGAACTACATTTTGATCGGTTTGAAAATGAAATTCTGTTTGTGTGCTTCATCTTAGCTGTGTTCCGCTGGAATTCTGGAGTTTAAATTGGGTTGATTCAGCATTTGAAGTAAGACTAAGCCTTCCACCAGCTTAAATCATTATTCAATCGGTCTATAAATGAGGTTTGATTGTTGTTTCAGCTTAATGTTTTTCCCTTGAGCTGCCGGAAATTTTGTGAAGTTTGGATTGGTTCCGTTTAACTAATGAGGTAAAGATTAATATGTAATGTGAACTTGGAATTAGGAATTTAGGCTTGTAATGTTGAGTAGTTGAAGCTAAGCTAGGCTGTGTTCTGGAATTTACGTGGCAGCTGAGAAATAAGCTTGTATGTTCTGTACAAGGGGAGGGAAATTGAAGTTTAAAGCATGCACTGCCGAGCTTGGAGGCTGGTTGGTGAGAAAGGAAAGCTTGATTAGTTGCTGTTGAAGTAATAATGCTTGTCACTGTGAGTGGGGGCATTAATTTGAAATTAGCTTTGTGTGTGTGTATATAAGCTTGAGAGATTGCAATTGCTGCCCTTAACCTAGAAGTGTTGTGCCTAGGCCAATGTTTGATCACGAATTCTGAGTTCTGATTTTGGCCGTGTATTGCTCTATTTTTCTGAAAAGCTTATAAAAGTCAAATATATATTTATATATATGATTTGATATATATATATATATATATATATATATATATATATATGTATGTATATATATATATATGTATGTATGATTTGAAAAAATGGAAAAAAGGTCCCTTTGAAAAGGTTTAGTCATTATTATTGCCAAAAACCTAAAAAAAATTTAGATTTTTATGAATATTTATAGAAATACAAATAAAAAACTCCAATAGCAAGGTACCTAGAGTTGGGGATTTCTAGATATCTCAACTTCTTTCCAATCACGATAATGCCGTCCGAGAGCATGTGATGTTTGTCTGAAAAACTGTCCCAGGTGCCACAATATCCACGTAACCAGACCTGTATGTACACATTGTTCTTAGAAAAAATGACTTAGGTGCCATATTCTCCTCATAACCAAAACTCTTCAGTTCATACCAAGTCATTTTATATCTAACACCTAATAAATACTAAACTCTACATTTCCATAAAATCCCACAATTGAAGAACACTTCCCTCTCACGTTTCCAGTGAAAGAGTCCTGCTCAAACCCTACCATCGGAAGAGTTTATCCGCATGGAATTCTCCTACTTCCAAATGCTATTTTAGTAAGTGGTCCAACCCAAAAGTAATTCATCTTGTACAGATCCGACACTAATTCAGCTTGTTCACGTGGATTTGCACCCTTCTATATCAGCATAACAAGTCAACCAATCAGCATTAAGTACGAACTGCCTAACCTATAAAATGTAGCTTCTTCTCTTCCATTACACCACGTAAATTTTTATCCCGACATTAGAAAATCAATCAAAGCAGTATTTTGGATAAAATTACCAAAAGTCATTATCCATATCGTGACATCAGACTTTTCTATATTTTCCTCCTTATTCTTGGCAAAAGTCAAAATCTCCACCTACACACCACCATACATCTCTACATTATAATTCATGTAATAAGTTTGCCCAAAACTCAACTCTTTGTGCCTCATCATTGAGAGTATAAATATTCATAAGAAAAAATTGTGAGAAATAACCTTTCTCATAAGCTCAATTTAAAAATATCATTTTTTATACTTTTAACTATTTTTGTTAATTTTTGATATGACTTGACAATAATACCCTTTAAACAATTTCAGACAAATTAAAATGGTTTCAGTTTTCTCTCTCCCGCTATCCAGATAAAAATTTCAAAATTAAATCTCGATTTCTCTCTCTGCTCAAATATGTCTATCTTGCCATCCAATTCGCAGATATGACATCAAACTCTTTCTTATTTTGTTTTATTTTTTTGGATGGTGGATCTTGGGGTTCTTAAGGGCGATGAACAACGATTTTGCTCTTTACAGGTAGCGATTTTGCTCAGGGAGAAAGAACAGCTAAAGCATGTTTGATGGGTTTTATGGTGGTTCACGATTTTATTGTGTCTAGGATTGCGATGATTGTTAAGTATGTTTGCTAGGGATTTTGATTTTTTTTATGAGATTTTGAATTGAAATTGTTCAGAAAATATTTTGTAAAGTGGGTATATTTTGTTTTTGTATAAGGGGAGTGAGCAAGACCTCCCGATAGGAATATATTTTCTCTTGCTTGAGGGTAATGAAGTTTTGTAACCTATCTTTTATGAAATGCACAATTTTATGGCTTAGCAAAAAAAAAAAAAGTGTTTTAGGTTATTAAGTTTATTGGTTTATTCATAGAACCCAAAATTGAGTTTACAGATTTTTAGGTATTATGTGACTTAATCATCATGTGACTAGTTTTTAGTCATTATGTGATTGGTTTTAGGCATTACGTGACTTAATTTCTATACATTACGTGACTGATTTTTAAGCAATGCCTTACTAACTAGTCACGTAATGTCTTACTAACAAGTCACGTAATGCCTTACTAACAAGTCACGCAATGCTTATCAACTAGTCATGCAATGCCTTATCAGAAACTAGCCACGCAATGCCTTATCAAAAACTAGTCACGCAATGCCTTATCAGAAACTAGTGCGTAATGCCTTATCAAAAATTAGTCATGCAATGCCCAAAGTCATGCAATGCCTACCAACTACTCACGTAATGCCTTAACAAAAACTAGTCATGCAATGCCCAAAATCAGTCACCAATGCCTTATCAGAAACTAGTCACGCAATACCTTATCAAAAATCAGTCAAGTAATGCCCAAAGTCAGTCACGTAATATCCAAAGTCAGTCCATGCAATGCCTAAAAACTAGTAACATAATTTCTAAAAATCACCAAAACTACTGAATTCTATTTAACAAGATTAACAACTTCAAATGATACACCATATTCCATTTAACAACATAATTAACAAAATATGAATGCTCAAAATGTTCGAAAGTTTTTCTTTATATATAAAAAATCACTTTAAAATGCTTAAAAATGCTCAAAACACTCACAAGTTTTATTCGTATATCAAAAACTACTCCAAAATGCTCAAAATGCTTAAACGTTTTTCTTTCTGGTAAGGAATACTCTAGAGATAAATAGTCTGGTGAGAAAAACTCAAAAAATATGAGTCAGTTTGAGGCGCAAACCTAAACAACTTGACCCGTTAATAGGTTTCAGGTTGAGGCGCGAAGCCTAGCGAATGGGTCAGTTTCATTAAAGATAATTTTGTTCAATTTTTTTCTCTTGGCTAAAAACAAATAAAATTATATGGAGGATCATTCTTAAAAACACCTTATGCCTCAGGCTTATTTATGAAAAGTACTCTATTTAGAAAGCCACACCTTCAAAACAACCCACGCACCTTTCGGTGACTAAACTATAATTCCTATTCAATATTTGTTCCTCCACAATAAAGAAATCCTCTCGCCGCATCATTATTAAACCTCCTAATTGACCTTTCGATCCCACATAACAAGACAAATAATATTTTGACTAAGAATAATTAATCAATTATTCAGCCTTTATACTTTTATTTAGTGTCACTATTAGAGCTGTTGAATCTTACGTTATCATGTCTTGGAAACTGATAAATCCCAACGAGTTTAGACTTTGGCATGATTGGCCAAGTCACCTAGGAGTTACAATTATGCATAGGATAATCCAAAATACTAGAAGACACCCTTTAAAGGATAAAAAGGTTTTGTTGTCCAAAGATTATACCTGTGAAACTTGTTCACAAGGAAAGCTCATTACTAATCCTTCTATGACAAAGGTGAATCTTAAATCTCCTTCATTCTTGCAAAGAATCCAAGGTGATATTTGTGGAATAATATAACTGGCAAGTGGGCTGTTATGATATTTCATGGTACTAGTGGACACATCTTGCAGATGATCTCATGTTTGCCTGTTATCTAAGCGTAATGTCACCTTTGCACATTTATTTACGTAGGTTATAAAGGTTCGGGCACATTTCCCTAATTATCCAATCAAGAGCATAAAGATGGATAATACTGGTGAATTTACATTAAAAAGCTTTGATGCGTATTGTGCTTCATTAGGAATCGAGGTTAAGTACCATATTCCACATGTTTATACTCATAACAAATTAGCAGAATCCTTGATCAAATGCATCCAAATTATCACTCGTATTCTATTTTTAAGGACAATACTCAACTATTTAGCGTGGGGTCATGATGTTTTACATGCGACAGCACTAATTAGATTGTGCCCCACAACTAATGTCCTATAGTCTCCCATGCAATTGGTTTTAGGCTATGAACTAGACATTGCACATTTATGCACATTTGGTTGCATTGTGGAGGTGCCTGTAGCACCGTCAAAAAAGACTAAAATGGGCCCCCAACACTGTTTGGGCATTTGCGTTAGGTGTGACTTACCATCCATTATTAGGTTCTTGGAACCAATGACGAGTGATCTTTTTACTGCTAGATTTACAGATTGTTATTTCAATGAAATAGTGTTTCCACCGATTGAGATACCTAAGGCTTCCATGGTTGAGAAGTAGAAACCAGTTGAGATTTTTTCCTAGAATGAGAAAAATCTATCCCATTTAGACCCAAGAACTCTTGAATGTGAAAAAAAGGTGCAATATACAATTCATTGACAAGCTATTGCCAATAGACTTTTTAACGCATTTAATGATGCTGCTAAGGTTACAAAATCTTATATTCTAGTTGTGAATGCTCCAACTAGGATTGTTGTTCCTAAAAAATAGGCTAAAATAGATCAAAATGGCTCACGTTTGAAGCGTAGAAGGCTGATAAGATCAAAAAACACTGTTCCTCGAAAACGAAAGGGAAGAATTAAGAAACCATTCCAGAAGAGTTTAGTGTTGAGCTTGCTCCAAAAGACCTTATTGCCCTTGAAAGGCACAAACCCATGAAAGGACAATTGACCCCAGAAATACTAAGATTTCCATTACATATTGTAATGTGATTTGGGATCATAATGAGATAATCATCTATGATGTTTTTGCACTCTTAATTGCTCATGAGATTATAAATGATGATTATGAATCGCGATTTATTATCAAATATTGTCAAAGACAAGATTGGCTTAATGAGGAGGAAGCAGTACAAGTTGAATTGGCTTCCCTAGTTAAACGAGAGGTTTTCGAGCTTGTAGTTAGAACCCTTGACAATGTAAACCCCGTTGGATATAAATGGGTCTTTGTTTAGAAACGAAATGAACAAAAAAATGAGGTTGTGAGGTATAAAGCTCAACTCGTTGCCCAAGGCTTCTCTACGAGACCTGAGATTGATTATGATGAGACGTATTCACCTATGACGGATATGATTACCTTTCATTTCCTTATTAACTTAGCAGTTTCTAAAAAACTGAAAATGTGTCTTATGGACGTTGTGAAAGCACAACTATATGATTCATTAGACTCCAATATTTATATGAAATTCTCGAAGGATTCAAGATGCCTGAAGCATGCACTCCTTGCAACTTATTCTTAACAAAGTTGTAAAGATCTTTGTACGGGTTAAAGCAATTCAGCTGCATGTGGTATCAACATTTAACCGAGTACCTAATTAAGGAATGGTACAACAATGATCCTATCTACCAATGCGTGTTTATTAAAAAATCAAAAACCAAATTTGCTATGATAACAGTTTATGTTGATAATATGAATTTCATTGGAACTCCAAAAAAGTTATCTAAAACTACTTAATATTTGAAAAGGGAGTTTGAAGTTAAAGATTTGGATAAAACTAAATTTTGTCTTGGTATAGAGCTTGAGCATAAAGCAAAATGGAATACTTATCCATCAGTCAACATACATTAAGGGATTGCTTAGACTTTTTAACATAAAGAAGGCTTATCCATCGGGCACCCCCATGGTTGTAAGGTCTCTTAATCCCCAAAAAGACTCGTTTTGTCCTACAGAGCCTAATGAGGAGATACTTGGTCCTAAAGTATCATATCTCAATGCAATTGGGACTTTGATGTACTTGGCACAATGCACGAAACCAAATATCGCTTTTGCAATAAATTTATTAGCATGTTTTAATTCTGAGCCAACCTGGAGACATTAAAATGGAATAAAACATATCTTCCGTTATCTCTGAGAAACCATAGATTTGGGATTATATTATTTTAAGGATTCCACTAACTCTAGTTTAGTTGGATAAGTTGATGTAGGATATAAATCTAATTTGCACAAGACTTACTCTCAAACCGGTTATATATTTTGCTATTATGGCATAACCATTTCTTGGTGCTCTACTAAGCAAACGCTAGTAGCTACATCCTTCAACCACTTCAAGATTATCGCTCTATATGAAGCTAGAAGAAAATGTGTTTGGTTGAGATATGTTATAATACATATTCATAATTTTTGTTGTTTAACACCGGTTACAATTTCTCCCTCTATAATTTATGAAGATAATACTATTTGTATTGCACAAGTCAGGGGAAGATATATTAAAGGTGACAGGATGAAGTATATCTCGTCGAAATTTTTCTACACTCATGAACTTTAAGAAAGTCGACAAGTTGACATTAAACAGAATTGTTCCACCAATAATCTTGCAGATCCTTTTACAAAATCATTGCCAACGTCAACATTTGAGAAATTAGTATGTAGCATTGGAATGTAGTGAGTTAACTAGATGCAAGATTGATTAGCCCCTAGAGTGGCAAAGTATCAAATGATCCAGAAATGGTAGACCCTGGAAGTGGCAATATGGCTCAATTGAGGAAGAGCAATATGGCTCAATTGAGGAAGAGCAATTATGGACTATGTATTGTACTCGTTTTTCCTTTTGATCGATTTTTGTCCCACTAGATTTTTCTGGCTTAAGGTTTTTAATGAGGCAATTCAGAAGTGGCAACATGGCTCAATTGAAGGGAAGCAATTATGGACTATGCGTTGTACTATTTTTTCCTTCTGATCGATTTGTATTCCACTAGGTTTTTTCGGCTTAAGGTTTTTAATGAGGCAGTACCATGGACATTCAAGGGGAGTATTATGAATATATGTGAATATCCATTGTATTTCATAACATCCAATATATCTCCTCATATCCAATTTACGTATTTATGTTGGTATATCCCTATCTTTTGGTTTCATTCAATGTATGTACATTCCCATCTACTAAGCTCATCTCCTCTATTTATGTAAATTAATTTTTCCTCCATCTATGTGTACTTATAAATAAAGATATTGTAGTTGATGGTAGATATACTGGAATAAGAAATGAAATAGAAGATCTTCTTATATTCTTACTACTTTTCTCTAATATTCTCTTTCAAAATTATATTTTACAACATATGTCTAATTTTTAAATGAGTTCCTTGAAAATCTATCAATCATTTGGCTATCATTAAAATCATTCAATATAATTTTATAATATTTTTTGGATAAAATACACTTACCTCTTAATTTTTAGTTATAATTCCATGCGGATCCATTACTTTTCGAAATGAATAGTTCACTCCAAAAGTGTAAATATCGTTAGTAGAAAATATGAAATGATTAAAATATTTTTTTTATTATTAATTTAAAAATATTATTATATAAATTTTTTTGAAAAAAAAAAATTTTTAAGGAGCACAGATCGATGCTCCCCTCTCTTGGAGAGCACTAGATCTGGTGCTCCATTCCTTGTATTTTTTTAAAATTAATAAAAATTAATAAAAATTATATAATAATAATTTTTTAAATTAATAAAATGTAAAATTATTCTTTCAATATTATCACGTTATCAAACTAATGGAAACACTAACACCTGACTAACGACTGAACTTATTTGTCCAGCGAAAAATTTTTTTAAGGTGAAATATTCATTTTAAAAACTAATAAACCCGTTGAAAATTTCGATTAAAACTTAGAAAATGAAGATATTATACCCTATTTTTTTTTATAAATCCAATAGTTAGATTTACCTAACTAATTATATATCCTTCTATTTAAATCACTTCAAGAAAATGTTTTATTTTTTTTAACATCACCAAATTAAATTACTTAATTTGTAAATGTGAACTAAACATAAATATATTTCGTATGCCAAAGTTTGATTGCAAGAATGAATTTAGAATTCAGACTTTCGTGTACTAGATTAAAATATCGTTGATATCATGTGAAAAACTACTCAAAATTTAATATTTTGGGCTATGACCAAGTGAGGGTGGATTACTTCTGTTGAACTCATGAATTGAGTTAAATTTATCGTAAGTGCCATCGAGATTTGAATGTTTTCAAAGATAATTAGTGAGGATTAAAATTGAAGATTTTAATTTAAAAATTTTGAATTTGAATCTTGGAATAGAATGAAAAATTTAGGAGACTCTATCATCATGTGATCTAAAGCCGAATTAAATCTTATATGTACGTAAAACAAAGAAAATATAATTAAAACCAAATGTAAGATTTCAACCATCTTAATTAATGTAGAAAATAGTAGTTATAGATCATAATGGAAGTCATCCCATGAATGATAATAATGAGTATTTCAATTAATGAAAGTGACCTTGCTCATGTTTTCATGAGACAGAACGATCATCATAAAACAAATGGAAAAAAGGAAATCAGATCATATTCAACCATATAATCCTGAAAATCATTACCCCAGTTGTTCTCTCAGGTTCCCCTCTGATCACTTATTCTAATGCACGATGAGCTTCATTATCATGAAATCAATTAATGAATAATATAGTATTAAAATACATAGCATTACCACCTATACATATATAATGTCCATTCATAATTAATTGCAGATTTTATGGATAGGAAATGCCTAGCTGGTCCTGCAATTTTCAAGTCCAAAATGACTTGACAGAAGTATAAAAGAACCTTTGAATTTGAAAAAGTTATAGGCCCTATTAAAAGTATCAAATTATTTCAGACCGAAATTTTTGAACATTGTAGTACTGCCCACGTGAATACAGCGAATAGAAATAATAAAACGTCCAAAAATGCAGCAATGCAAATACTCTAAATGCAAGACATTGAAATATTTGTTTTTAAAATTTGTTCTATAATTATTTATTTATAGACACTATCATTCTTTCTATCTTTTCACTTTCAAATGTACAATCATGCACCTCTCTATAGCAAATGTATAACAAGCAGTAACGAATCCAAGATTTTATATGAGAAATTGTTAAAGAATAGTTATACAAAATCATATAATAATGAAAAAATTAAAAATTAAAAGATGATTTGTTATTATTCTAAAACAAGTTGCATGATTTTAATTAAAGTTCACAAAATTATATATCTTAAATTTTATACATATAATAATAAAATAATTAAAATCAAGAGGTGACGACCGTTATCTTCATCATCACGTTCGATCTATCCCTAATAACAAATGTGTGTGGTGTATATATATGCTCATACTTGTTATGCATGTAAAACCTTAAGTTTATTTGATATCTCTATCGTATTGATCGACATTATTGTCTGTATACAACAATCGAAATTTTATTTTATGGAATAAATAATTGGACATTTTTATTAATTTGAAATTTAGTGTGCATGATTGAAGTGAATAGATAATGAAATCCAACAGTTGGAAATGGAAACGCATAATGTGTAAACAGATTCCTCTATGCCTGTATACAGATAAATATTATCTATATAAAATATATAGTTACAACTCCCAATGTGCAAAGGTGTGCTTATTTGCTTTATTGATATGGGACAAACAATCGGTGAATTGATTTTAAAGAAACAATATTTCTCCAACAAAGCTGAACAAAAACGTGGTGGTCCTGACTTTGTATTCATACCCTCCAACGTGAGCAATTAAATGAACGACAGTTCAAGGTGAGCAGGATGTCTTGCCAGTGAAATTATATATATTCCTTGATCTGCTTGCGGTGCTCAAATATTTATATATTTCTGACAAATTATGATTAAAGTAGGTGGAAATAATTAGTGACAAAAAAAACAAAAGAAGCAACAAACTCATTTTAGCATGATTGAAATGTGAAGTGAAGTGAAACCTCCATTTCAATAAGAGGAAAGTACTACAATTCGAATATAAATAAATGTCATTGTACTTAAATTTCATCCCGCTCTTTTACTCTTAAATTAAGCTAAAGTGACCCTTTAACTCCTTTTTCTTTTTTGAAATTTCCCTTGAATGATTGGTATACCAAAAAAAATATGTGGTATATTTTTTATTAAATGTCAAATCATCAAAATCTTTGAATAGATATATGAAGCATAAGTAAATAAACAATTCAAGTTAAAAGAGCATTAATGGGGGGAAAAATTGAAATGAAAAGAAAAGATCAGTTTGGATCACAATTTACAAAGAACAATCAAAATGTCACTATGATTACGCACTGATCTTGTAGCTTGATGCTATCTCATAAGTATTTCTTATGTAAATACCAATAAAATGAAACCCTATATATAACATGGTGAATTATGGATCTGATTTTGGCATATGCAGAAGCCTGTTATACAAATTCAGAAAGAATGGTGAGAAACAATTATAAGGCAGAATTTATCACTTATCACCTGGTAGGTAATAAAATAATTAATTCAATCAAAATATAAATGATTGTCTGTTTCCCATCGGCTTTTCTTGACTTCACACTGGCAATCATCTAGGTGTCTTAATTTGCTTCTGAATTCTGGTATCAAATGCCCCTCAAATTGCCTACTTGTTGCCTTTTGTTTTCCCAATAGCCTCATTCTTGGACGACAGCTGGCTAAGCCAATTCAACATGAAAGAATCAAATCTGTATATAATTTATTAATTAGAAAGAGGAAATTAGGAAAGAAGAAAACTTTGGTTAAATAATAACACACATGCTTCTTATAGTACGATTTTTCTTAATTAATGCCACGTTTTGGCCTGTTGGTGCACCAAAAGGATTTGGACACGACAAATCTCGTATTCTGCTTCTATATTTTGGTAGTGGCAGAAGCATATCACATGTGAAGGACAAAAAATAAAATCGCATTGATTAGATATTAATTGCATAAGACAAATTGAAAATCTTTTGTTCTTTGATTTATAAAACAAAAGGTTTTTTTATGCAGGTTGGCTCATCATTTGAACATAGATCTACCACTTGCAACGAAAATTCAAGTGGAGGGCAAGAGCTTAAACAAAACTAATGCATATTAAGAGCTGATAAATTGTTATACAAAGGGTTTATTTTCTATATTATTTCATTTAATTTTTTCTCCATATTTTGAACCCTATTTGTTTACTTAATTCTATCAAAATTTTATCAATCGATGTCATATTTTTCGGCACAACAAAGAAAAAAAGATAGACACGACAAATTCTAAATAATTTTATGTTTGACACGTTATCTCAAGTGGCGGTAGGGTAATGGCACAACTATCACGTGTGCTTTGAAAAAAAGCTTAAGAATCTGCATAAAGACAATTTATTTATTTATTTTTGTAGGGAACAGTATATACGTCGGTTCATTTGAACATGGTTGGATTTGTTTATTTTAGTTATTATATAAAATTTCGACTTCTTCCCTTATCAAGGGGAAAAAAAAGTAAAAGAAAATGCTATAAAAAGTTTATCAAAATAAGTCCCATGTGATACCAATGTGCTAATCCATAAAAGATTACCATGCAAAACAATGGCCAAGAGGATTTTCTTTTTCTAATGGTATGATAGATTTATATAGCTACTATATATTATTCTAAATTTGTTAAAATTATTAAATTTCGAGTTACATAAAGGGAGGTAGCTCTCTGGTTTCATATAGAGCTCACTTTTCACTCTTCAAATATAAAACTTTTTAAGAAAATACGTCGGACTCTAATCAAGATTTTTTTTTTCGTCGAATAAGCAGGATTTTTTATAGTGTCAATTAAGTGTTTTCCTTTTTTAGATACAATTCTTTTTTGTTTTTGTATTGACGTGCATGTTATTGTTTGTGATAGAGGTAATTAAGATTCATTGTACCGAAAAAACCATGAGATTCATAGTTTACAAATGATTTTAAGTATATATACACACATGGACACTTGAGTAGATAATGACAATGATATATTCATATAGTACAAGAGCAAAATGATGAGGGTTTAGATCTAACACTGGAGATAAGGCTTATAAGTAATTTATGATTAATCTGATCGGCTAGTCGCTTAAATCTAACGTAATTTATTCTTAAAAATAAAATAATCCGAATAAAATATAGAGAAGACTAGTTGGCGTAATCCATTTCTTGTTTAGAGTCGCTTGCAGTTTGCATGAGATTTGTTATAAAGTGGGTTGGTGAAAACAGTCAGTCCTCCACACAAAAAATATCAAAAGAAAATAATAGTGATAATAATAATAATACATATAAATAAATAAAAATGATTTTATATGCTTCAAAATTGTGATCTAGATCTCCTGTTTCTAAGATCCTTCTCTTTTTAAATATTTTTTTTGGTTGTTGGGTTGCTTTGGTTCAACCCCCCTTCACCTCATCTCTCTCATGAGAAATAGGCCGATAATTCGATTTTTTCGAATTACATATAAATATATTCACATTTAACAAAAAAAATTCATTTTCTAATCAATTATATATGAATAACCAAAAGCATTGAAAAATTTGCTAAATTAAATAAAAATATTGTGTCTAAAGGTTTCTTTTACCTATAAAGCATTTAAAAAAAAGAAAAAAGTAAAGAGAGAAAATTTTTCAAAAAAAAAAAAGTAAAGAGAGAAATAAGAAAATAAAAAAATTCCATAATTTCATTCCATATTATTAGCTTTAATTTTACTTTGTATAGCATTAGTCAATCTTTTTCTTCAATTTGTATAGTCACCTAAGACTATATATATATACATATATATATATATGTTATAAATAATTTGGATCATCAAAAGAAATGAAATATATTAGGATGTTTCAATATTTTATAATGGTAATTATTCCTTTACAAGCAATGCCCAACCAAAACTAGATCAATTCATTTTTAAATTGATTTTTCTACTCCTTTTTATTTATTATTTTAGCCATACTTGATTGACTTAAGATCAAATGGCCTTTATGGGATGAGATTTTGCACACGTCCACAAGATCTCAAGCAATTTCTCATTGGTTTCACCTACCCCTTTAGGGGAGAAAATGAGCGGTGGTTGGTGATGACCATGACTTGCAAGCTTGACAACCCCTAATCTTTGGTTTTTTTTTTTTTTTAATATATCATTGAAGCATCATCCTTCTTTGACTTCTTTTTTCTTTTTAATTTTCCCTTTTCTCTTTTGATTTTTCTTTGGATAATGCAAAATTATTTGACACTCGTGGCCACCAAACCATGCTTTTCTCAGCAGAAAAAAACTCTTCAACAACAACAAATTTATTTTAGGAAAATTAAAGGATCTAATCTCAAATGGGCAGGACATGTATCCTTTTCGATTTTATTCTCAAATCTACTTTGGTTGATCAATAATAAACCTAAATAGAAAAAAAAATATTATAAACTAAGTTTTTATTTATTTCTACAATTATAGCCAATTTAAGATTAAAGTTCAGAAAACAAAAATCAAAATTCGAAACCTTTTTCTTCAATAAAATATGACTATCATAGAATAGTTGTCCCGATAACGAAATTAATTTATAAGTTGATCTTTATACATCAAATAAAGAAAATTTTGTGCTAAGACCATGACTAGGACAATATGCTATTTATAAGAGTAAATAATTTAGAAGTACATATCTTTCCAAAAAAAAAAGTTAGAAGTACACAACAGATAAGCTTGTAGAAAAAAAGAAATATTTTTTAAAATATTAAACTTTGAGAACTCAATGAGCAAAGACCAAAAGATTTGAGAAAGGTGGGTGGAGACAATTGGACTTGTTGACAACACTTCTACCAACTGTAAAGCAATTACTTAAATTGAAATGGGGTTGGTAGATCTTCCACTAAATATAAGTGGATAATAATTAAATGGGTGAAAAAATTCTTAACTACCAAATGGGAAGCAAGCAAGATGTTTAAGAAATTGCCTGCTGCCAATGAGATGTAAACCCTTTATACATTGAAAAATATGACCCCATGTTTTTCCTCTGTTTTTTACTTTTTTTTGTTTCTTTTGATGAGAGACCTAGTCATTTCCATGCAAAAAGTAATTATAGAAAGTAACTTTCTGGTTGATATTTGAGAAACAAACATAGACACAGAATTAACCTAACCAATTTTAAAAGGACATAAAAAAAAGAATAAATTTGTAGAAGTTTATCCAATTTTGAAGTTGGCTTATTATAGAGGTTTCATAAGTTAGATGAATGAAAAATAATCTAACCAAGCAACAACTTTTAAACCAATAAATAAAAAAGAATTAGTATATAATTAATTAAAACCTCTACCTGAAATGCTAATAATTACTTAATTAACCCTACTGTTAAAAGGCTCATAGTTTTAATTGAGAGTAACTAATTGAGATCCTAAGCTAGACATTAAGCATAAAATCTTTAAAGATATATTTTAATTTTTTAATTTTAATATTTAAAAATTAAATCAATTTATTTATTTATTTTCTTAATTCTCATATTAAGTAAAAAAAACAGAAATTAAATTTAAGAATATTTTTATTGTATGACACCACTCAATGAATTTAAGCAAAGAGAGAAAAGGATAGAGAAAAATGAACTTAATTAATGCTCTTTAAGACAACTTGTCGGCAAAACCTTTAATCCTGATTCTTTAATTATGTTTTATTAAATCGTGAGTTTTAATTACTAAAAATTTCTTCATAATGGCATCTATTTGTTCATTAATTTGGTTATTTAGGGAAGTTAAACATGTAACCCCCACCCCTACCATAATTAGGCCTCTAAGATATTTATTTGGTTGTATACCATAGGTTTGTTTTTTTGGTAATTTCCCTATAAATGATCAATGCTAGTCAGTTAGGTTTTGGTAAGTAAAATTATGTGGTAGGCTAATTTTAGGACTTTATTCCAATTTTATCTAATGATTACGTATAGAAACCGATTTATAACCAAATTAATATATTTATAGATTTTTCTCATAGTTAGATATCAATTTTAAAAAAAAAAAGAAAAAAGATTGCAATGTGTACTGTATTTCTTAAAGTAAAAAATTAATTTAATATTTAAAATTTAATACATATAGGATTAATATTTAATGTACTAACTATTTATAGTTTGTATACATGGTTAAGTGATTAAATCTTGACTTGAGATATTATTTGAAAAAAAATAAAAAATTAATAAGATCTCAAAACAATATAAAATTTTAATATTAATCTTTTATTTTCTTCCAAAGATATATTATGTGAGAGATATCAAAGAGTTATGACAGGGGAATATGTTCCCATTTGACTTTACAAAATTTACCCTTGTCTTCACAAAATTAAAACATTAAGCGTCACAAATTGGACAAATTTGTAATTTTATTGAGTCGACAAATTGGGGGTGACGTTGTGGCTTTCGTGTCTCCCCTCCAGCGTTCACCAACCCCCCTACCCTTTCAATTTCCTTGTCTTATGTGTTTTTTGACAAGTAAAAACCGCCCTTTCTTTGAACCAATCAATGGTTGACACGTGTTATCATCCAAACCGTCAAAACTCATGAAGATCTGACGGCCACGTTCAGTTTTCAACTAACCCGTCGGCCTACCCACAACACTCAATGTCTACACCCATCCGTTTCTCTATTTAAAGCCTCAAAATGCTGTTCAACGAACTCAGGAAGTTTTTCACTAAGCCTGAAAATTTCCTTCCTCATCATTCATACCTTTGTAATCTTTTTGTTTTCCTTTGGTAGTGCCCCAAGGCCAATAATAAGGCAATAACTCTTGTCTGCCTGAAATATTCACTGTTGTTGTCACCTCTTTAGCCCATTTTTAGGCCACCAACCAGGACAGTCACCTACGAGACAGCCAAAAGTATGGACCCAATGGAAGTGCTGCCTCAATGCAATGGCAACGGTTCACCAGGATTCTGCATCACTGACCCATTGAACTGGGGTGCATCAGCTGAGTCCTTGAAAGGTAGCCATCTTGATGAAGTGAAGCGTATGGTCGAGGAGTTCCGTAAGCCGGTGGTACGTCTGGGTGGCGAAACCTTAACCATAGCTCAAGTGGCAGCCATAGCGAACAGGGATGCAGGAGTCAAGGTGGAGCTTTCGGAGGCGGCCAGGCCGGCTGTTAAGGCTAGCAGTGACTGGGTCATGGAAGGGATGAATAGAGGCACTGATAGTTACGGGGTGACCACTGGCTTTGGTGCAACCTCTCATAGGAGGACCAAGCAAGGAGCTGCCCTCCAAAAGGAACTCATAAGGTAACTTAACTTGGATTATTTTTTTTTTACGACATAGCTAAGTCATGTAATATTTTGATATTTATTTTTTTTCCCATATAAATAAAGTAATTAATAATGAGCCTTTAAATTTGTTATAATTAGGCCAACACCCTTTCCACCACTGGTAGGTGGTTTCTCAGCTATCTGCCATAGCAATAATTAGGTGAAAAAGACAAACATTTAATTTCTCTTTGGTTTTCTTTTTTACCTGTCCACACCCTTTTTTCAATCTTTATTTTTGTTTTAATTTTTAATACAAAATATTGTCTTGGAAAAGGAAATATGAATAAATCCTACTGTTTTATGGATAATGAATCGTTTTCATGTAACTTATTTTTTAAGGTTGTCCTCAACATAGGACCATGTGACTTTAGGAAGGGGCATAAATTTGTAGGTCATCAAAGCTGTGGACATTTAAATTTGTTTCTGATTTAAAACTTCTCAACTAAATGAAATAAATAATAGGACTAGGCTAAGTCTTTCATATTTTTATTTATTTTCTTTATTACTAATTTTTGTTCCAAGTTTACATGGGGGCTCCTAGGATTAATAAAATATTATGAAGTTGATTAGATTGTGGACTTCTCGATTATTAAAATGGAATCATACTTGAAGAAGCCTTGACTTATATATCTTTGTTCTAATCATATTATAAAATCCAACTAATACTCCTTCAAATGTAAGAAATAGTATTAACATGACTACTTTAATTTTTATTTCATTCTTATTTTCTTTGGTTTTTAATAAATTAAGCCTGTTTTCTTCAGTCTTCATGTGGTGGGGCAAACTGAAAGAAGTGAGATATTTTTTATGGATTAACAAATGACAAGGAAAAGAAGGAAAACGATATTTAAATTAGTTTGGTGGAAGAAGTAAAGTTTAAGAAAACAATAGAAAAATAGAAATTTTCCAATATTCAACATTTCCATTTTGCCAGGTCAAACTTGGAAAGATATTTTGCCAGAAAGAAAAATAAGAATTTAATATTTGCTGTCAATTTATTTCTTGAAATAAATATTGGTATATAGAAAAAAGATAAAAGTCTTACCTGGTAAATAATTAATGAGACAATAGACATGGTAAAATTCTTGTTGATAAATGCGAGTATTGGTACTAGCTGGGTCAAGGTCTTCCTCGGAACACTCTGGTACTTTTTCTAAGTCAATAATCAATAATAAAACTTGTACCTTTTGGACCTATTAAGCATAATATTTGTTAATTACAACAAAGGTTAATATTTTAACTTTACCATCATTTTCTCTTTCATTTCTTGACTGGACTTGGATCCTGTCAAAATGGCTAACCTGCTTAAGAAATGAGCTGGACGTTGAATTTCTTTTTGGGGTTAAATCCAGCACATTGATTTCCAGCTTGCTATCAGAGCTGCCCAGATTTTGTCCATAAGTTCTTAACTTGTTATGTTGTTAAATGTGACTAAAAACAAGTTGTTGCAACAGGTTCTTGAATGCGGGGGTTTTCGGCCAAGGTACTGAGTCGTGCCATACGTTGCCTCACACCGCGACAAGGGCGGCTATGCTTGTGAGGATCAACACTCTTTTGCAAGGATATTCTGGCATTAGATTTGAGATCCTAGAAGCGATAACGAAGCTACTCAATGTGAACATCACCCCATGTCTGCCACTCAGGGGAACAATTACTGCATCTGGTGACCTGGTGCCACTATCCTATATTGCAGGGCTTTTGACTGGCAGGCCTAATTCCAAGGCTGTTGGGCCCAAGGGTGAGGCCTTGAACCCCACGGAAGCCTTTAGCCGAGCTGGGATCAATGGTGGATTTTTTGAGTTGCAACCCAAAGAAGGTCTTGCTCTAGTGAATGGGACGGCTGTTGGGTCTGGCTTAGCTTCCTTGGTCCTATTTGAGGCCAATGTTCAAGCAGTCCTCTCAGAAGTTTTATCAGCAATTTTTGCTGAAGTTATGCAAGGGAAGCCAGAATTTACTGACCACTTGACTCACAAGCTGAAGCATCATCCAGGCCAAATTGAAGCTGCAGCCATCATGGAACACATTTTGGATGGTAGCTCTTACATTAAGGCAGCCCAAAAATTGCATGAAATGGATCCTCTTCAGAAACCCAAACAAGACAGATATGCTCTTAGAACTTCCCCTCAATGGCTTGGCCCTCAGATTGAAGTGATCAGGGCCGCAACCAAAATGATTGAAAGAGAGATCAACTCCGTGAATGACAATCCATTGATTGATGTATCAAGAGATAAGGCTTTACATGGAGGGAATTTCCAAGGTACCCCAATTGGTGTCTCCATGGATAACACTCGTCTAGCCATCGCTGCAATTGGCAAACTCATGTTTGCTCAATTTTCTGAGCTTGTTAATGACTACTACAACAATGGTTTGCCTTCAAATCTGTCTGCAAGCCGCAATCCAAGTTTGGATTATGGTTTTAAGGGAGCAGAAATTGCAATGGCTTCTTACTGCTCAGAACTTCAATTCCTTGGCAACCCTGTCACCAATCATGTCCAAAGTGCTGAGCAACACAACCAGGATGTGAACTCATTAGGCTTGATCTCAGCAAGAAAAACAGCTGAAGCTGTTGACATATTGAAGCTCATGTCTTCAACTTTCTTGATCGCTCTATGCCAAGCCATTGACTTGAGGCATTTGGAAGAGAACTTGAAGAACACTGTGAAGAACACAGTTAGTCAAGTGGCCAAGAGAGTCCTAACCATGGGATCCAATGGTGAACTTCATCCATCAAGATTCTGCGAAAAGGACCTGCTCAGAGTTGTCGATCGCGAATACCTGTATGCTTACGTTGATGATCCTTGCAGTGCAACTTACCCATTAATGCAGAAGCTGAGACAAGTACTGGTAGACCATGCCTTGATGAATGGTGACAGAGAGAAGAATTCAACCACTTCAATTTTCCAAAAGATTGGAGCCTTTGAAGAAGAACTAAAAACCCTTTTGCCCAAAGAAGTTGAAGGTGCTAGAATCGAATTCGAAAATGGAAATGCAGCCATTCCTAACAGGATCGAGGAATGCAGGTCCTATCCATTGTACAAGTTTGTGAGAGAAGTTCTGGGGACTAGTTTGTTAACCGGCGAGAAGGTAATCTCTCCAGGAGAAGAATGTGACAAGGTCTTCTCAGCAATGTGTGCCGGGAAGTTGATTGATCCATTGCTGGAGTGCTTGAAGGAGTGGAATGGTGCCCCTTTGCCCATATGCTAAGCTAAGGTGTTTACCAATGTCTCAACTACAACAATGTCACACTGTTTTATAAGTTCTTTTATTTGTGCTCATAAGAGGGTAACTCGTGTTCGTGTGGAAATTGTCAAGAACAAACGTCTGTTGTTTTCTTTTCAAGCTATTGGTTTTTTTATTACTTTTATTAAATGTTTCTTTTGTATCAAGAACTTCATTACGCCAAATGTAATGTAGATAACAAGTGTTTTTTACACATTCATTAAAATACTCTCTCTCTCTCTCTCATTTGTTTATATTTAAGAAGTAACTGAGAGCCATTTCACAACAAACTACTTATTAATTATAAAATACCCTCTAAGCAGTATAATTAATGTATTATCTATTTTTAATTTTGTGTGAATAATACATTAGATGAAAAAAAACTTAACAAGTGCATATAAATATAAAGGACCAATTGTATTTTTTAGATATAATATTTGAAAAAATTCTTAAGCTATTAAAAAAATTTAAATAAATTTTTATTTTTTTATTGTGTTCAATCATGCAATGTGTTTTCATTATAGATGAAATAAGCCTTTAGATTAATAGTAAATTAATTATTATTAGTCAAAACGTTAGTTATCATTTTTTTATATTCACTTGACATTGAGATAAAAGATGAAAATATCACTTATTCATGTTATTATATTAAATTAACATGTCACGTTATAATTCATTATGGTATTTTATCATGTCACATAACATAAAATGATAAATATTATTTAGATTAATAATAATTGGTAAACTAATAGTTATAATTATTTATTTTTCTTAAAATAAAAAATATAAAAATTTGAATGAACAAAATAAAAAAAAATTATTTAAAAGTTTAAAATAATTAAAAAAATTAAATATTATACCTATTTTTTACTATTACTTTATATTGGGTCAACGGGCATTATTGTATGAAATGACCCCCAAGCGGTTGCTAACCTCTCGGGAAGTCTTCTTGCGTAGTGTTGCCGGTCCTACCTTGAAATCATGAAATCCTTTGACTTTGTGACAATAGATTTTAACCAACATATCAAATCACACCTACCGCATCAAACCCTCAACCTCAGCCCCATCATTTTCCGCTTACAGCTAGCAAAGTCGGAATTGAGTTTGTGAATTTTCATTTTTCATGATTTAGTGACGATGAATTTAAAATTTTTCATGAAAAATAATTAAAAAGTAATTATAAAAATAATTACTACATATAATACTTAAATGTATGTATCAAATTTATATATAATAATAATAAAAAAATTTAAAATTAAATGTATGTAAAATTTGCATAGTTGTTTCTTGGGCCATAAAGCCTTCACATGGTATAAGAAAATAATAATTTGTCATGTTAAATTAAAAAAAAAATGACAACATAAATAAAGAATATTGAAAGTTGTGGGTTCATAAAAACTATATGATTATTCCAAAACAAAACTCTTTAGCTCAAACCTAACAAAAACCAAACTCTAAACTTGCACTTGAAAGTTCAAACCCACCTAGAACACTGATAATGAAGGCTTGGACCTTGGTTGGTGCCTGCATTGACATTTCACCCATTATTTTCTATCAACAATATTATATATATATATATAATATGTATGTATAACATAAATTTAAATTTGTATTGAATATATATTGATATACATTTTATCATCTCCAAAGAAGCATACGATGTATATATTGTCGATAAATTAGAAATCATTGTTTATAAAAATTATGATGTATATATTGGTAAAGATTTAACATATATTTATAAAAGGAATGAAAAAAAAAGTATTAACATATCTTTATAAAAATTTAAATATTTTTCTTAAATAGAGAATTTACAATTATAAAATATAAATTTTTATATTAAATGAGATTGATTCATATTCAAGTATTTTAAATTCTAATATTAAAACTCTCTAAAATAAATAAACAATGAGATTTATGAGAAAAAATTTTTCTATTAAATAATACACAAACAAATCATCAAAGGCATACATATATACACAAACACACACAAACACCAGTGCCTTGCACCTAAATGCTTGTTTATTATTTATTTTTAAATAATAATGATATAAAATAAAAATATTTTTAAAATGTAAACTTAGTTATCTATAAATAAAAGATAACTATAATTGAAAGAAAATTATATATATTAAGAACTTAATATTTTAGTTATATATAATTGAAATTTTATAATATCAATTTATAAATTATTTGATACTGTTAGAATTAGAAAAATATTTTTTAATGAAAGTTATTCAATTTAAATAGAAATCTTATTTACAAATTGGACAAACTTTATTAATATTTATTATACAATATAAATTTTAATAAAATTATTTGACTTAATTAAGATTTTTACATATTTATAAATTAGATCAATTTTATTATTATTAATAAGAAACAATATTTTAAATTACAATTTACATATATAATATACAGATATAACCATTTTGATGATTATAAAGTTTTTTAACATTCATAATTATATATAATATAAATATTAAAAAATTCAAAATTAAATTAAATAAAAAAAACCCAACCAACCCCAATTACAAGAGCTTCATAGCACACGTCACTGTGTCTATATATAAGTTGTAACCAAAGTTAACAAACCTATGTTGTTTTGTGAACTGAGATATCACTTCCTTCAAACTGCCTACACTCTTCTTTTCGTTCTTGTGTCTCTCTGAAACGCTTTTTTCAATGGCTTACGAAGGTATTCTTTTGGGCATGGGAAACCCACTTCTTGACATCTCTGCTGTTGTTGATGAAGACTTCTTAAACAAGTAAGTAACCCCATTTTACTTAAAATCCCAATAGAGCTTTTATGTTTCTGTTTTGCTACTGAGAAAATGGTAAAAGAAACAATAAAGGATATGACATTGTTAATCATTTTTTGATTTTGGAGCTGTTGTGTCTTGGTGGGTCTTTCTTAGTTTTGTTAGATCTGTGATGTTTTTATTGGATAGTTTGTTGCCAAGGACAGATCTGTAGTGCCGGGTTTCGCTTTTGGTTTCTTTGTTTTGCTAGTTTTTGGATTGTTTTGTTTTGGTTGCTGTGAAAAATGAGGGAAATGGTGAATCTTGGATTGAGGTTGTAGGGTTATGGATAGCAAAAAAGATGGTACTTTTCACTTCAAAACAAGGTTTTGTGTTGGCTTTTAAGAATGATAGATTTTGCAGTTGCTGATTTTATTTTCTTAACATTTCCTTGTTTGTACATAACTACTGTTTGTTTTTCATGGATATTTTGGTTGACATTCGAAATGCTTGGTTGGTGGAACAGGTATGACATCAAGTTGAACAACGCTATTCTTGCGGAGGACAAGCACTTGCCAATGTAATCTTCTTTTCTCAGTGATACCATGGCCATCTATGGTCTATATTTAGCATTCATTTTAGAAATAAAAGCTGCTGTTCATGCGTGCGTGTGTGTCGATGTGTGTATGTATAGAGAAGATCCATCTGCCTTCATATGCATATTGGTTCTCTGTGTTTGACGTTCTACCGAGTGAACCTTGCCTGGGATGTATATTTTAATAGGTAGATGGCTGAGGGTGTTAATTGCTAATATGTGAAATACTTATTGAGTCACGATAAACTTATTTTATGTGGATGGGTTTTTTAAGGTATGAGGAGATGGCCAACAAGTATGATGTGGAGTATATTGCTGGAGGTAAGCTGGGAATTTGTTTGATTTGGTGTTTCTAATGTCTTCTCAAACAATAAGCTGGCAGATAGATGACAATGCATATCTTTAAATTTAATGGTGATTGCTTTCTATCAACTAATGAGTTTTACAATCTTGTGTTACTGTAGGTGCTACTCAAAATTCTATCAGAGTTGCCCAGGTTTGCTATGTCAAGAGATTTTAATTTTAGTTAGATTAACATTACTTGTGAATTCATTTGCTTTAATCTCTTTCAATGTTGTGTCCCTTCCAGTGGATGCTTCAGATCCCTGGTGCAACTAGTTACATGGGTTGCATTGGTAAGGACAAGTTTGGAGAGGAAATGAAGAAAAACTCAAAGCTCGCTGGTGTTAATGTAAGTTTCTATGCATCATTGCTTCCCACTTTTAAGCTTATTGTGCTCGCTTTGAGATTTAATTATGTTTGATCAGGTGCACTACTATGAGGACGAGACAGCACCAACAGGGACATGTGCTGTCTGTGTTGTTGGTGGTGAGAGGTTAGTTGCTCCAACTGCCTGTTAAACTCCTGCTTGTGCCTGGAATATTCCAACTGCATAGTCCAGCTGTTTGGTTGGAGATTTTTTTCAGTTACCTGTCTTCTTTGCTCAGGGTGTGTGTGTGTAGAAACACAAGCATCCCATCAATTTGCTTTATTTTCCTATTACCCCACATGACAATTGATCCTTTCTTTTGTCTTTGGTTTATTGAATCTAAAATCTTGCAAATCTAGTGGTCTTTTTCTTGCTCCTCAGATTATTTTAGGCAAAAGTAATTCACAAGTATGTCCATCAAGGTCTATCTTCTTGCAGATCTGTGTTACGGATGTCAGAAATGTGGGAAAATTCATGCATGCATGTTATGCCTATCCTAGTATTGGGATTTGTGAAATTGTTGTTTGTTGCACTTCCTGAGAAATTTTGTATATTTATTAGGTTTTATTTCTATGCCTGGACATAAATCTCAACATGTGCATTTATTGTTGGGGACCAAAGGCCATGTGCAAAGTTTATATCTTTTATTGGTTTGTGTATCTCTATATGTAGCAATCTACCCACATACCTACGTAATGTATGTAGGGATCAATAAATATACATAATCATCCGATTCTAAAAGTTCCTGTGCTGAAAAATTTTTGCAATTTTTGTTGTGGCAGATCACTTGTTGCCAACTTATCAGCTGCAAATTGTTACAAATCAGAGCATTTGAAGAGGCCAGAAAATTGGGCACTAGGTACTACTACTCTTTCAAACACTTTCTTGTTGCTTCAGTTTCCAGCTCTATTTCTCTTTGTTGGCTATGAGATTTTACCAGCTCACCTTTATAAAATTCCCTATATGAACAGTTGAGAAGGCAAAATATTTCTACATTGCTGGGTTTTTCCTTACCGTATCCCCTGAATCCATCCAACTTGTTGCTGAACATGCTGCTGCAAAGAACAAGGTAAAACTAATGGATTTAACTCGCAATTATTTTCATTAGCTTCAAGACTATTTATTTTTTATTGCAATTGCTATTCTTTCTTGTCAATTAATTCCAATCACCACCTTTAAATTTGCAGGTTTTCATGATGAACCTTTCTGCTCCATTCATCTGTGAGTTCTTTAGGGATGTGCAGGAGAAAGCTCTTCCGTAGGTTTTGTGATCCTTCTTTCTTCATATGAAATTATGAATTACATTGGAACAGGCGATGATGGGCCTTTTGGATGCAGGTACATGGATTATGTCTTTGGTAATGAGACTGAAGCTAGAACATTCTCAAAGGTTCATGGCTGGGAGGTAACTATCACTTATTGATTATTTTGATTATTTTGTTTAGTAAGAGTATTGCACTTTATTTTTGCTCACAGATTGTCTTTTCTTATTTTGTCTTTGATAACCAGACTGATAATGTTGAGGAGATTGCTCTAAAGATATCTCAATGGCCTAAGGCATCGGGAACACACAAGAGAATTACTGTTATCACCCAGGGGGCAGATCCTGTTGTGGTTGCTGAGGATGGAATAGTGAAATTATTCCCTGTTGTCTTATTACCAAAAGAGAAGTTGGTTGATACCAATGGAGCAGGTATGTTTCTCTCTTAGCTTTTCCAAGTGAATTGTGGGATATATATTGTCTAGAAGATGTATTCTTACTTTCAAAGTGTTTTAATATGCATCCTAATTTTGAAGATTTGAGCATAACTGCTTTGCACATGGATGCATTTGGTTAAGCATATGAGATTCCTAGTTATTGAGTATTGGACTTTTGGCAAACAAAGATATTATATTAAGGGATCAATTTATGGGAAATATAAACTGATTCTGTAATTCAGTATTTTGCTATTTTGAACCCTTTTGATATTTAATTATATAGTATATGTTAGATTGTTTGCATGAATAGACTTTCGGATTGTCAAAACTTGAAGGTCAATCAAGTTTTTGTGACTTTTCTTGGTTGCTGTGTTGAATTTACAAAACCCTAGCCCCATCCCTGAATGAAGAAAGGAGACTAAGGACACAAATTACATGGTTATCATATTAGAGATGGTTCTTTTTGGTGTTTAAAATTTGCTGATAGCAGTATGATACAATGTTAATGTGGCCTATGTTCAGTAAGCATTTTCGACGGTAGGAAAATGTTTATAACACATCCCATCTTTTCCTTATACCATTTGGCTTTCCCGTCATCACTGATCCACAGAGTTATTCATCTCTGCCTATCAACCTGCTCCTCCCTTTCTAGATGGGTTCAAAATGATACAACAAAATATCTGGACTATAATAAGTTTAATATTCTAAGCTCTCAGAAGATGGTATAATATAGTCAGTGACTGTAGAAGTTTCTATTGCTTCTGTTATTAGTTATCATCAGGTTGACCAGAGCTCAATGAGCATTAGAATAATGAAATCAAGGAAAAACATACTACTCTTATAGCTTTTTTCATGATCATGATCATGGTTAAAATGAAATTTGTGGTAGAAAATGCTCATTGGCTTAATTTAATGCCACTAATTTTTATCAATGCTGCTTTTCCTTTTGTGGCAGGGGATGCATTTGTTGGTGGATTTTTGTCACAGCTAGTCCAAGAGAAGCCCATTGAAGAATGCATAAGAGCTGGTTGCTATGCGGCAAATGTTATCATCCAAAGGTCAGGTTGCACATATCCTGAAAAGCCCAACTTCAGTTAAAAAGACTCGCACCTCTTGGCTCCCGCACTTGTTTTCTGGTAGTTGTGAGAGTTAATCATATGGCAGAGTCATAAGCGCAACTGTGGAAATCTGCATTTTTTGCTCCTGTACCCTTGTATCTGGTGCAGGATATTATTCTTGTTTCAGATTTTTGTTCTCTTTCATATTTTTATGATTTGGTGAGAATATATTTGATGTCATTTTTAAAAACAAATAGTTCATCCTTCAAATTTTTGAAATGGTGAACCAAATGGGGTTCAGGTAGGAGAATATTCGAGGACCCATATGTATAAGTCGGGCCATAATTTCTTGGTCTGGTTTCTGAAATTTGTTCATGTTTATGAATGCATTGCTAGCTAAAGGTGCTTCTATAGCTATTTTTTCAGTTGAAGTGCTCGTTTATCTTTGATTCTTTTCATTTTAGTCGTCATTATTTACTTTTACCCCTCACTGACTGGAAAGAGACATTCTGGCTGCACTGGTTTTATTGTTGTTAGTGTCTATGGCTGCCCAGATTTTCTATCAGGATTTTACTCACAGCAGTATAATTGTTGTTGCTGAGATTCTTGGATCCCAGACCAGTGAAGTTCTCCATAACCAATCATGTCATATGATTTGTTTCTGCAAAATATTTTCAATCAAATTTGCAACACAGAAAGTCCAAACATTTGGTTTCTCGTAAAAGGATAAAATAATGTAATCGGCTTTTATTAATTCCACCAGGATTAAGCTTAAACTTTGTTTGGAGCCACAAATTTAAAAGAGTTGGACATAACTTGCAGATTTTGTTGGTAGTAGATCTAGGCAGAAGCTAAAACATGCTAATGTTTCCCTGTGATTTGTAGCTGTCTGAGAATCTTTGATCTTGTTCCAGGTTTCTTAAGGTCATTATAAGTTAAAACGTAGGCATGATCAGACTTCAGATATGGATAAATGAGCAATAAAAATATAAAACAGTAAATAAATATAAAATTTTATGTTTAGAGAAATACGATGCAGAGTTTTCGTTTGGTAAGGTCAAAATATTTCTTCTGAAAGGTTTTTCAGCCTTTTCCTGTGAAGGAAAACTTTTAAGAATGTAAAATGTTTTTGCGATGATCAACGTAAAATATTTTACACCTGATAAAAGGTGTAAAACACGTTTCATTTGTCTTCTCTCTAAAAAAGTGCTAATTAATCCATCATAAAAGGAAAAAATGATTTAAATTTGCATACAAATTGTATAAACACCAAAAGTCCCTCTGTTGCACTCCCATGTAAGGTGAAAGAAGTCAGAACTTAAACTTTCAAAGATACAGGATCATAGAGCATGCTATGATATTTTGAACTGAACTGCTGTTTCTACAGGTAATAGAATCAAAATTCATAATGTACAACACGTACTGTAGTCTTCTTGCACTTTGCCGTTTCAAAGAGCACCGAGGTGACCCTTTAGAAACAAAATTGAGGCCTTTGATCTTGTTGTTGAGAGGCAGCTACACACTGAAGAATGATTGTGAAAATGTTCTCATCGCAGGGAATGCAAAGTTTAGAGCTGGCAGAAAAATCAAACACTTCCTCGGCGCGATCAAGCAATGCTTTGAAGAGAGGATGCTCCAGTAAGCTTATCTTGATGACAAATCTCTTGCAGTCTTCACCTACATATACAACTAGATGACCTCTGGGGACATCTACGGGAATATAGATTTCCTCATGCAAGCAAGACCAGATACTCCAATCTCTAATATGACCCCAGATTGTGTACTTTAGAACACTTGCACCAACATTTCTGCACTTACAGAGACATTTTCTTAAACCTTTGCTTTTCATCGTCCCGTGTGTGATTGCGCGCATGCGTGTCTATGCTTGTTTCTCGATCTATTAAAAGAGAGAGATACAGTGGTCTATGCAGGGTGCAACAAAGGTATATAAAGCCCTTTTGTTGGTGGAAATGGCATAGCTAAAATTTTTTAACTAAGTACAGAAGCATGAGATTGCGGCAGCAATAAGAAGGACATGTACCTTTTGTCATCTAGTGATTTTTATATGATGTATCATTGCCAAATTGTACGAAAATGCACGTTGTTTTACTTAATAAGTGAAAAGATTTGATCAACATTCTATAGAAAGTTATATACCCCACAAAGGGATAAGATATTATCAGACAGCTTTCTGATAGAAATCGTTGGGAAAAGTGCACCAGTTAAAGTACATCTGTACCTGTACAGGTTGCAATTTGTGTTATATGTCAGAGAGTTCAGAGAGAATCAAAGGGGTTCGGCCGGTTATTGCTTTACTTGTTAAATTGTTAGAACACTACTATAAACAATTAATCACTTAGTTTTCTACATATATCCTTGTAGTTTATGAAACATTGTAAAGTGAAAATTGGAGGCATTGGGAAAGGATCATGGATCTATTAATTAGCAGATTAATTTCCCAGTTAGGAATTTCATTGTTGGTTGCACCATATTAAAGAAGCAATTTTGTTGGTTGGCAAGCTAAGCTTAGGTTGGGAATGGTTAGGCTTAGGCAGCTAATTGTGGATGATGTAGTTGTTGTTAGTAAACTTCATTTGTTGATCTTACCCTTGAGCAGACATGGAGAGGTGTACACAGATTTATTAGCTAGAGACCAAGTAAGAGTTTGGTGAAGTGGAATGAAGAAAACAAAAGAGATTTTCAGCAGGACACACCATTTGAATTAAAGAAAAAGCCCACAGATTTGCAAACATGAGGGGGTTTATCTCAATCATTTACTCTCCCTACCCACTCTGCATGGAGGGAGAGAGAGAGATAGAGATGGCATGGTCGGCGGTTGGTAGGTCTACTTCACATGATGATCAAAATCTGGTAGGTTTTCCCATTTTTTTTACATTATCTTTTGTGCAATAGGGACATGACATTTTGAAGATCTTTTCATAAAGATCAAGTGGGAGAAAAAGGAGAAAAAAAATGTTTAAGGATAAATCTAGCTTGGTTTTCATTTTCCCTTTTTTTTTTTATTAAGAACTAAATGCTCATGTAATTCAGATAAATTGGGAGACATGAAATGAAGTTACTAGAATGGGAATTATACTTATCCCTCTCTCTTTCTCTCTATTCTCTCTTTCACTTGATTGACATATAACCTATTTACCAACTTAACTAACATTAAAAAGATGGTTGAAGGACATGTTTAATGAGTATTCTCCCAGCAACAAAATCCACCTTGAGGGCATATGGTTTATGTTTCTATGTTCAATGATGGGCCCTTGCCCCCATGCACCCTGCTTCTTCAAATCTGCTGTGAGCCACTTCAGGTTGTAGTAGGATGTGTGCACACAGTTACATGCATTGGCTTTTTATTGTCGTGGGCCTGTTTACATAAGAGCAGAAAAAAAAGAAGGGGAGCTGTATTCCTATTTCTTTTCTATTTATTTTCCTGTAAAAATCAAGGATTTGGAGAAGGTCAAATGCCAGAGCTACTGCTAGGCAATCTATGGAGGAAGGTATGGAAGTGCCTGTTAAAATCACACTAACGAAGTGGCTATATTAATCAGATAAAAGTTACTTATATTAACAAGTAGAAAAGAAAGCTGGGACTTTGGACTGGATCAGAAGATGGGGGAGACCCTGGAGGTTGGGCTTTGAAGCTCTTCATCTAGGCTTGTAATGTAGCTATACCTGCCCCATTATTGGTAGGCCCCAGAAAAAGAAATATAAAAGACACGTCCCACCTCACATTTCACCCCAATTTGCCACCTGGATCTCTATTGCCTCTAGTTCTGCCAGGCAGCTTTGCTGAGCTAAGCTCAAAAATTCCAATTTTCATTTTTGAACAAGAATTTGTTAGCTTGGTTAGCTGATCAGCCAGCTGAGAAGACTGAGCTTCCACCTCTCCAGGAAGAAGGAACCACCAAGGCAAGTTGCCAACACCCAAAGCACAACATAGCACCAGTTAGTTGCAAAGGTATATCTGCCTTCTAGACCATGCCTTCCCTTCTTTTTCCACCCCAACCTTCTCTCCTTCCAAGGTCCGAACTCTTCTCTCTAATATCAAAAGAAACAACAAAAACATCAAAGCGATCCCGGTTTAATACATCCAGCCCTGTAGTTCTCCCAAAACCAACTCTCTCCACCGGCCAAAAGGCTTCAAGGAACACAATATACTCTCATGGCAACAAGAACTCGAACAAAAGCGAAGAAAACTTTGATGACAATAATATAAACGATGCTTCACCTGAGGACTTGGTGGACCGGCGCTGCGTGGATAACCTTAGGATGCTGACAGTAGACGCAGTGCAAAGTGCGAAAGCAGGCCATCCTGGCATGCCACTGGGGATGGCAGAAGTGGGTTATGTACCATACAGGCATGTCATGAGGTATAATCCTAAACATCCCAAGTGGTTTAACAGGGACAGGTTTGTCTTGATTGCTGGCCACGGTGCTTGCTTCAATATGTTTGCCTTCACCTAGCCGGGTTCCAATCTGTGCAGGTATTTGTATCCAATTCCAGAAAGCTCTTTCTTTATTTTGATCGAGTTGGTGCACCAAATTGTAGTTGGTCTAAGCCGAAGTTCGATTTAACGTAAAATTTATTTTAAAGTTCCAGAGTTATTCACATATTTATATCCTTCTACTTTAATATAAAAAATTAAACAGAACTAAAAATGGAAACCATGAGTAAATGTTTGACAAAATGTAACTTTGATATGTATATGGTCGTATGCATGACTTAAAATAGAAGCAGAACACTGTGTATCTCAGCTAGAAGACCTGCAGCGTTTGTGCAAGCTTGGTAGTTGAACCCCGGGTCATCCAGAAAAAATCGTGACAGATGGAGTTGAAGTTACTACAGGTCAAACTTGTTATAGTACTTGTCACACATTGGTTCAGGAGGGAGGAAAAAGGAATTAACACAGCTTTTACTAGAAATTGAATTTTATGATGCTAGGGCCCCGTGGACAAGGTGTAGCAAATGCTGTTGGTCTTGCCTTAGCAGAAGCGCACTTAGCAGCCAGGTTCAATAAGCCTGATGCTGTCATTGTCGATCATAGAACGTATGTTGATAAACTCTTTAGCTTTTTGCCTTTTACGAATTCCACTTAAGTTGGTCCATTCTTATTATTTTTTTTACTGTAGTTATTGCCTCATGGGTGATGGATGTGCTATGGAAGGAATTACGCTTGAAGCTGCATCTTTAGCTGCTCATTGGAAGCTTAACAAGCTTACACTATTCTATGATGTAATCAAAACACAATAGATGGACGGACATCTCTAGCATTTTCTGAAGATATATCTGTGCGGTTCAAGGCTCTTTGTTGGAATACAATTACAGTAGACAACTTATATGATGACATAGGCACCTTCAAGGATGCATTGCACTCTGCTTTTAGTGAGACAGAGAGACCAACTTTCATCAAGGTTTGTGTCTTTGTGGGATTATATAGATAATAATTTCGCCTATTCTTAGTACATGTTAACTATAGATAATGAATGGAATTTTTTCTCCAGGTGAAAACAGTGATAGGGAAGTTGTCAGAAAAGGAAGGAACTTCTAGAGCTCATCTTGGTATGTTTGATGAAGATGATGTGACAAATATGAAAGAAAAGGTGAACTGGGTCCGAGAAGAGCAGCCATTTCATGTCATCCCTATGGTTTACAGGTTTGTCTGTTTACAACAGAAATCTAGCATATCATTTCAGTTTCCACTAGGATGGAAAAGTGAAAGAGAGAAAAATTAAATATTGTTAGGAGTGGTGAGATTTGCATGCCAATTTGACGCAAGGAAATGCAACTTCAGGCAGAACGAGGGGAAGAATTAGAGAGGGAATGGTTCTCTAAGTTGTACCACTAGCTGAACAAATATCAAGAGGCTGTAGAATTTAATCTTCTCCTTAATGGTGGTTTGCTTCCTGGATGGGAGAACTCATTGCCAGTACATAATTAATTATTGAATTTAGAAGGAGGATTTTTTCCCCCTTATTAGAGCAATAAAAATGTGAGGCAAATAAAATGCATGACTAATGCCTAATTTTATTTATCTAATTGTATGGACCGAAATGGTCTGTATCTGATCTGGTGGATGCTACTCGAGGGTACTCTGAAAGATGCTTGAACCAACTTGCTAAAGTGCTTCCAGGATTGATTGGTGGAAGTGCAGACCTTGCAATCGCAAACAAAGCCTATCTCCATGACTACCAAGATTTCTGCCAGCCTGATGCCCCCTGGGGTTGTAACATATGCTATGGAGTTCGTGAACATGCAATGGCTGGAATTTCCAATGGCATAGCATTGCATGAAAGTGGTTTGATACCATTTACAGCCACTTTCCCTGTATTTTCTGATTACATGAAGAACTCAATCCGATTATCTGCTCTGAGTCATGCTGGTGTAATCTACATTTTGACCCATGACTTAATTGGTTTAGGAGAGGATGGTCCAACTCACCAGCCAGTAGAACGGCTTGCTGGTCTTAGAGCAGTTCCACGCCTTCTAGTTTTCAGACCAGCAGATAGGAATGAAACTGCTGGAGCATACAAAATAGCTATTGCCAATCGAGATTCACCAAGTTTCATTGCATTGTCAAGGCAAAAGGTATCACCAAACTTGGAAGGAACATCAGCAGATAAAGTTGACAGAGGAGGATACATTGTGAGTGATAATTCTGGCAAAGAAATGCCTAAAATAATACTGATTGGTACTGGGACACAGTTGAGTCTTTGTGAGGGGACTCCCATAAAGCTAAGGAATGAAGGGAGAAAAGTGAGGATGGTTTCACTTGCTTGTTGATGGCTTTTTGATAGGCAACCAATGGAGCATAAGGAGCTTGTGCTGCCATCAAGTGTTCGAAAGCGCTTGAGGGTTGGGGCTGGTTCACCAATGGGTTGGAGGGAGTATGTTGGAGATGAAGGAGTATGTTGGAGATGAAGGTGCAGTGATTGCAACAGAGGAGTTTGGGGCTAGTGGGGCTTATTGATACATTTATGAAGTTCGGTTTCACTGAAGAGAATGTAACCAGGATTGCTAAGTCGTTGCTATCCCAATAGGAGTTGTCTGAATCAAAGGTTATTTATTGTTAAAAAAAATAAAAAAAAACATAAAGTTATTTAATAAAGTCTTTGCTATGTACATTGCATTTCTAACTAAAATAAGATCAATCAATTCTTATTTTAAGTTGGGAAGAGCACATGTCTCTGTTTGGAAAGTAGGAAACTTTCCTGTCTCAAAACTTATTATTTAAACGTCATTTTCTCCATATTTACACCAAAAAAAGCAAATTAAGTCTATTTATAAATCCTCTGATCCAAAATATTTTCATACTACATTGAAAGTAAGTAGAAAAGGAAAAGAAAAGAACTCATCAAAGTTAACAGATGGCTTCTAACAGAAACATCAGCCAACTGGTGGTTTTATATGTGGTATTAATGGCTTAAATATGCTTAACCCAAAATGCTGTTTCTTCATGATAGTAAAACCTACATGCTTGTTTACATGAAACAAGATGGTGCAGCTAATGGTGAATGCTAGAAAGCCTGCAAGGAGCACTGTAATAACTCAATTAATGATTACTTAGAACATTGAAAATTCTTTGATGATTTTTTTTTTTGATGGGATATAAAGCCACCCATTTTGTAAAAGATGCTTTTGAATAATGTCATTACTTTTTGTGAAGAATAAAAAAGGTAGCTTTGATATGGTATTAATTTTTTGGCAACAAATCATGATTTCATTACAGTTACCAACTGCATATCCTTTTTGATCAATGGCCAATATTTATGTATTAGATTTGCAAAAGAAAATCATATGATGTGAATGAAGGCATGTGTTATGAGCCAATCTTTCTATAGGGTCATGACGGGGTAGAATTGCTTAGAAATTAAGGGAAAATGCTCCCATTTTAAATAATGAAATGGTACTTGGTAGTTTACTTATAAAAGTCTGTCAAGTCTTTAGGGAGAAGACCTTTAAGGGAAAGAATGTCCATTTCACGTATTATAACGGTTCATGGTGGTACAAGTGTAAAAGTTCATTGAGAATAGTGGGCTCTTGTTAAAATGGAGGAGGATATCACAGTCCCAACAAGGAACTATGTGAATCCCACATCATATGCTCTTGTTGGGTAGAGCTATAAATCCCACATAAAAAAGAAGCTCTCATAGAGGAGCTAAAAGAGAATGTCATGGTTTTAAAAGGGAGTCAAGAATCTCACATTGGTTGTGTGCTAGAGTAAGATTGGGCATTTAATAGTTCACACCATTTTTCACCTAAGAGGCATTTTTTGTGGGATAAAGTC
This sequence comes from Theobroma cacao, assembly GCF_000208745.1. NCBI lineage: Eukaryota > Viridiplantae > Streptophyta > Magnoliopsida > Malvales > Malvaceae > Theobroma > Theobroma cacao. The sequence continues at coordinate 4,208,372 of NC_030859.1, forward strand.
GTGAGACAAACGGGCCCAAGCAGTCAATACCTCACAAGGGTTGGTTTGGACCATGAGACATGGTGTCATATACAATACGTATTCCATGTATTCTTATGAAATCAGTGACACATTCAGAAACAAATAATCAAATTACACAACCATGGACCATCAAAATACAACCAAAACCACAATAAACTTAAAATCTCCACATAAATAGACCCTACGTAGATTTAAAATCAATACCCCCAATAAACTTAAAACCCCCACATAATACGTACATTTAAAATCAATACCCCTAATAAACTTAAAACCCCCACATAAATCGACACTATGCACATTTAGAATTGTTTTCAACCATAGCAGGTGCCTCCACCATGCCAGACTTATTTGGACAAGGCTTTGCTTCACATTTAGAATTGTTCATGCCTGATTTATCTAGACAAGGCTTTGCTTCACATTCAAAATTGTTCATGCCTAACTTATGTGGTGTTTCTCTTGCAACCTTTTTTCACAATGTGGTCAAGTTTGGTCAAAAGTAACCTTTCAGAGCAATTCAAGGTAAAGTCGAGGTTCATACCCATGCACCAAACATTTTGGGCCTCTCTCCGAATCATATCATTACTGTTAGAGATATTGTTATCTGATAGTGAACACCGGCCATTAGGCTATCAAGTTGTTTGGGAGGAATCTAAAAGACAAGATTCTTTTTTATAGGCTTTAAATGCTCATTATTTTTTGGTGCGAGATGGACTTTAATTGAACTTGGTAAGCCTGACACGCTTAGCACTCCTATATTTAGTTCAATGAAACTTTTGGAAGACCCAACACCGTTTTCATTCATTTGGATTTGAGGTGTTTGAGCCCATTGAATCATGATTGGTGGGTTTTAATGACTAGGCTATAGCTTTTCCTCTATCCATTTTGATTTTCCTCCCTACTCAATTTTTAAAATAAAACCACCCACCTCCATTTCTGTATCTTCGAGACACAAGTTACCCATGACAAAGGATTCAAATGATGAAGAAAAATCATTAAACCCCTTATCCCCACGTATACAACCCGACAAAATCAACAATACTATCTAACTTAAATTCTTGAACATTGACTAAATAAAATGAAACATGATATACTTCTTCTTCTCTCTTTCATTTGAAATAAAATGAAGCTATTTTGTCCATTGACTTATCCATTTCTCTATCCTAAATAGCCACTCCAATTCATCCAAAAGATGAAGTAGAGCAAAACAAAGCAAAATACATGCAACGTCGCAAAAATGAAACCAAAAATGCAAAAGATTAATGAAATTATCTTCAAGAAAATTTGGTTGGGACAAAGTCGATGGGATGAAAAGATGAGAATTAGGGTTTTCTGGAGAAATAAACTTATGTAAATTTCAACTAGAAAAATAAGGTAAGAAAGAGCTTTAGGAATTAAGGTTTGTTTGGACCATGGCACATGGTGTCACATATACACAATATGTATTTCACGTATTCCTATAAAACCAATGGCACATTCAAAAATAAATAATTAAATTACACAAACATGGTCCATTAAAACACAACCAATATCACAATAAACCTAAAACCCCCACATAAACATACACACTATGCGCATTCAGAAACAATACCATAATAAATTTAAAACCCTCACATAAATAGATACTGTGCACATTCAGAATTGTTCTCAACTATAACAGGTGCCTCTACCATGCCAGACTTATTTGAACAAGGCTTTGCTTCACATTTAGAATTGTTCATGCTTGATTTATCTGGACAAGGCTCTACTTTGCATTTAGAATTATTCTTAACCATAATCGGTGCCTCCACCATGCCTGACTTATATGGACAAGGCTCTACTTCACATTTAGATTCACATTCAAAATTGTTAATGCCTAACTTATCTAGTGTTTCTCTTATGACCTCTTTTCACAATGTGGTCAAGTTTTGTCAATCTTGCAATGCTAAACACCTACTTTTTCCTCTCTCTATATGCACAATGAACTGAAGCTTTTTAAGCTTTCTTCTTTGGTGTTAAAGCAGTAACATATCCTCTTTTTGATTTTTTTTATCCTAAGTTTTGTTTGTGGGTTGTCTATAGTGTTTTTGGGGTGAGAATGGAGGAAGAGATATTGTTGCAGAAGAAACGAAAAGAGCTTCATGGGAGTTTAGTAATGGCGTTGTTGTTTCTTTTTCTTTGTCCTAAAAATAAAAATGTGTGTTTACCACTTTTCTGATTATGAAGTTAACTGTTAGGTGTTCCTAATTTAATGACAATAAGTTTTGTCTTTACATAGCTTTTTCCAATGGGAAAAGAGTTGAAGATTAGTTTTACCTCATTTTTCATGACTTATCCGATAATAAAGAACAATTAGCCTAGTTTGGTCTAACCGTTGTAACTTCCCTTTTTTTTTTGTGTGTTTATGATCCTATTGTGTTTCTATGGTGTATCTAAGCTATTTGGTTTTTTCCTACGATTTGGCTTTGATATAATAATGAGGATGAGTTGAGTTTTTATCTTGGCATGTTGTTGTGGCAATTGATTGATGGACTGTGTTGAATTTTTTAGGTTTCCTGCTAATATACTTTTGAATTGAACTTGGTAAATCTAATAGGCTTAGCACTCCTATATTTGATTCAATGAACCTTTTGGATGACCTAGCACCGTCTCCATTCATCTAAGTTTGAGTTGTTTAAGCCCATTGAATCATGATTGGTGGGTTTTGATGACTAGGCTATGGCCTTTCCTTTATCCAATTTTGATTTTCCTTTCTTTTTAACTACTAGAGTAAAAGCACCCACTTGTATTTCTCCATCATCTAGATGAAGGTTACCCACAACAAAGGACTCAAATGATGAAGAAAAATCGCTAAACCCTTTGTCCCCACATAACCAACTCGAAAAATTGAGGACATTATTTGGCTCAAATTCTTGAACATTGACTAAATAAAATGAAACATGGTATACTTATTCTTCTTCTTTCTTTCATTTGAAATAAAATCAAACTATCTTGTCCATTGACTCTCCATATCTTTATCTCAAATAGCCATTCCAATCCATCCAAAAGATGAAGTAGAGCAAAACAAAGCCAAATACATGCAACGCTGCAAAAAAGAAACAAAAACATAAAAGATTAATGGAATTACCTTCAAGAAGATTTGGTTGGTACAAAAATGATGGGACGAACAGATTAGGGTTTTTGAATAAATAAATTATGTAAATTTCAAAAAGAAAAACAAGATAAGAAAGAGCTATACGTAGCAAATACTAGTGTATTATTTTCTGCAGCAAAAGATGCCACCAAAGCCAATGGGATGAAAAGATGAGAACTAGGTTTCCTAGAGAAATAAACTTATAGAAATTTCAAAAAGAAAAATAAGGTAAGAAGGAGCTCTGCTTAGCAAATATTAGTGTACTATTTTCTAATGCAAAAGACGTGCAAGGTTCTATCTTTGTAAACCATGACATTGTTCAATTTTCAGTTTTCATTCTTCTTTAAAACAAGAAGATGTCTTTGCGAGAGTAGGAGAAATAGTAGAATCGCAACTTGGGCCTAGACTTGGGTTGATGATGTTTAAAGATGATTGCGTGTTGTGTATATGGGGAGATGCGACTGGTTTGAAAGATGATGTTATTGGTTCCGTAGGAATACAAGGAAGATCCCAATGAAGATTTTTAAAGCGGGTTTTAGCTTGCTGGCTTTACGGTTTTATCCCACAAAAAACGCGTCTCAAGTGAAAGATGGTATAAACTATCAAATATCCAATCTCACTCTAGTACACAACTAATATAAGATTCATGGCTCTTCTCTAGGACCATGACATCTTTCTTTGGTTCTCTTATGAGACCTTTTCTTTGATGTGGGATTTATGACTCTACTTGTTAGGAGCATATGATGTGGGATTTACATGGTTCCCTGTTAGGATTGTAACAACATGTCTCGATAGTAAAAAGGAGCTTTGAAGTCTTCAAATTTCAAGTTCAAGTCTCAGTATAAGTGGGTTTAATCCAATTTTATATTTAATTTGTTTAACTAATTTGTCTTTTTTCGTAAATTTAATTTGTGAGATATACAAAAATTATTTAATTATAATTGGAATTTTTATTTGTAATGACATAAAAAAAGAAAATCAAATTATATAAAATGGTTATGAATCTAATATACTCCCTCTATCCCATTTTGTATGATTACAAGTGATTAAATAAAAAAAATTAAAAAAATTCAATATATAGATAAAACTTGTTGAATACATTATGCATGTACAAATAAAATTCAATTAATTTTACAAAATTTTAAATTAGAACAGAAAATTCAACTAAAGTCAGAGCATTGTCATGAATGTATAAATTTGAATTAAAAAAAATGACTGAAAATACATAAGAAATTATCTTAAAATGGTATAAAAATTTGATAAGAAAAAAAAATTATCAAAATGATTCTTAAAAGAAAAAAAATTGTAAGAATGAGGATCCTTGAGTTTCTTTATTGAAATTTTTTAAATTAATTAACATCGAGTTACTAAATATATCACTATCGTTTATTGTATCCATACGTATATAGATTTCTAAATAAAATTTAACAACTTATTTAGATAAATTAATAACTTAAAAGGGGTGCTTTCTTCTAATATACTTTTTCTTTTCCCTACAAAATGCTTTTATATATATATAGAAATGAATTTGACTTGACTTGAATTAGAAAAGTGGAAAAGTTCAATCACAATTCCCAATCTCAAACCTCATATTCCTCCATGATTCTCTCCAAACCACTTAAAAAAAAAAAAGAATATCAACTTGAGTCCTTTATAAGTCTTCCAATTCTTCCAACATATTTTCACAACACCCAAAACAAAGAAAATTAATTCAAAGAAGTGAAAAACATGGGGAGCAAGAGAATGATATGTTTGGTAATGCTTATCTTTGCCATGTTTGTGCTTGCCCAAAGTGTGTGCCAAGACGAGTGCGTTGCTCTTTGTCTACGCGACGTCCCTGGTCGCAAGCATGGCTGTCAATTAGCCTGTGAAACAGCTTGTAGAGATCTTCCTCATCCATAAATTTATTGCAATTATTATAATTATTAACCCTCATTCTTCATCGATCCTCTTTAGATACATATTTTTTCAAGAGAGATTCAAATTTAATATGAAAATCATGTATTAATCAATTAGTCAATTACTTTGTGAGTTAATTATTGTTTAGAATTTAAGAGTTTAGAAATGTCCTTGTATTTTTTGTATATATTTTTCTGGATATTTTGATTTTAGAAAAATGAAAAAAAAGAAAAATATTGTTTTTACTTTTGTTGGAATGGCATATCGAGAAAATGATAGATGGAAAATGTAGTTTTATCAGCATTTGGACCCACGTCTAAATAGTAATGTTAATTCTTACGTAGGCCATAAAATCTTTCCAATAAAAGAAAGTAAATTAGATATGAGTAATACTTTTTTATTGCATGCCTTTTGCATTTTTGAGTCAATTCACACTGGCAACCTTTTTCTCTTGTCATCCAAAGGCTAGGGTTTGATCCCATGTTGGTTAACCTGAATTTTCAATATTATGATGGAAATAAATAAATTTATTTATGTCAAGAACTTAACTTCAAACTTTAGCTCATAATAATTAATAAATTAAATGTTCAAATATCAATACACCTTAATTAATTTTTTTTCTTTTATCAGTTTCTTATGTATTACTAAATTACTATTAAGGATGCCAATAGATATATTATAATCTACTATCTTGTATTACCCGACTTAATTAAGTAATATTAGGATATCCAATAATCAAGTTTAGATATCTTATTAAATAATAGAATTCGAGTTAAGGTATCTAAAAAGTAACTAGAACAAAAATTATGTAAATGCCATTTTCTCTTTTTATATATTAAGAGAGTCGTCTTAAATTTAAATTCATTTTATGTTTGAAATTAAGCTTTTATTAGTTTAATGTATAATTAAAAAAAATTTAATGTGTTTTATTACTTCTCTTTTTAATATTTTTTCCCTTTTACTTATATAAATTTATTTATTTAATTTTAGACCGTAAATTCATGCAAGATCTTATCATAACCTCTTAATGAAGAGATAAACATTCATTCATAGGATGTAAGAGATATACACCCTAAATGTCCCTTTCCGTTGATATTTATAAATATTTTCATGCAAGTGGCCTAATAATATAATAAATAATAACAAAAAGGCATAATATAATACACCCAATCGTACCTCAGCTAAGCATAAAATATCGTACGGTCCACACTATTTGTATCAACGCCCGTGCACGTTAGTCCATTTTCACATTCTTCTGCTAAATTGAGCTGGCTGAGTTAATCAAAACCTAGCTTTCTCTCTCTTTCTCTCTTCTTTGCCGCTTGTGAAAGAGCAATGTCGAGGTTTTCAAGTGGTTTCAAGCGGTTCCCCAGGTTTTAATTTTTTTCTTTTTCATTTCTTTGCTTGAAATTTCACTCGAAAAGTTTCAATTTTGTACCTTGAACTTTGCAATTTTATGTAGTTTCAAATAAAGAAACCAAGGAAACAGGAAAAACCCATGTTGGGAAACATGTCAAAAACCTTGAATCTAGTGTTTTAGAGAATTGGGTTTTTGTTATGTTTTGTGTTTTTACTTTGAAACTTCCGTGAACAACGTATGGTGAAGGTTAAATTTTTTGATTGGTTTATGTCCTTGTTGTTGTTTTGAATCTTTGTTGTAAATGGGAAATGTGGAAATACCAAACTGGCTTAAAGGGTTGCCATTGGCACCTGAATTTAGGCCAACAGATACTGAGTTTGCTGACCCCATTGCATATATATCAAAGATTGAGAAAGAAGCTGCTGCTTATGGTATATGTAAGATTATCCCACCATTGCCAAAACCATCAAAAAAGTATGTTTTTAACAACTTGAATAGGTCGTTGTCCAAGTGTCCAGAATTAGGAAGTGATATGGATGTTTCAAAGAATGTTGGTTCTATTTCAAGCTGTAGGGATAGCAGAGGTGAGGAGGGGGAGGGAAGGGCGGTGTTTACGACCCGGCATCAGGAGTTGGGGCAGAGTGGGAAGAAAATGAAAGTGGCAGTTAGTAGTCCGCAATGCGGTGTTCATAAGCAAGTATGGCAAAGTGGGGAGATTTATACGTTGGAGCAGTTTGAGTCCAAGTCGAAGACTTTTGCAAAGAGTTTATTGGGTGTGCTTAAGGAGGTATCGCCGTTGCATATAGAGGCATTGTTTTGGAAGGTGGCTTCAGAGAAGCCAATAAATGTGGAATATGCTAATGATGTCCCAGGATCAGGTTTTGGGGAACCAGAGGGTCAATTTCGGTATTTCCATAGGAGGAGGAGGAGGAGGAAGAGGATGTCGTACAGGAGGGAAAATGCTGATTGCAAGAAAGATGAGATGAACACTGTACATAATTCACATATTGATGAGATTAAAGATACTTGTGTTAAAAGTGATCAAAATGCATGTTTTGAAACACCGAAGATATCTACTACATCGTCAACCTTGGCATCAGATGAAAATTCTCTTTCTAAACGAAAGAGTGGAAATGCTAGTAATGATATGGAAGGCACTGCAGGATGGAAGCTTTCAAACAGTCCTTGGAACCTTCAAGTGATAGCCCGTTCAGCTGGCTCTCTTACACGTTTTATGCCTGATGATATTCCTGGTGTTACTTCTCCCATGGTTTATATTGGCATGTTGTTAAGCTGGTTTGCCTGGCATGTTGAAGACCACGAGCTTCACAGCATGAATTTTCTTCACACTGGCTCTTCAAAGACTTGGTATGCTGTTCCTGGAGATTATGCATATGCTTTTGAGGAAGTTATCCGCACAGAGGCTTATGGTGGTAATATTGACCGCTTAGGTATGTGATTTGTCATTCATATTAAGTATTTGGGCATTATCTAGGGCTGGGGTTTAAAAAAACATGGCACACATTCATTTCATGGTTTAAAGGTAATCGCAGATGCTTTTTTTTATTGGACTTCTGATCTGGAATTGCTTCAATTATATTGCTTCTAATCGTAGACTATGTTGTGGGTTCATGAATTCTGGTTTTTGCTAATATCTTGGTATGCTTAGACTTACCTCCCTTCTAGCAAAACTTTTGATGACTATGGGAACTTAGTTGATTGTTGTAACTTTTATATTTTTCTCGTAACTCATTTCAGTTTCCTTTATTGCCAGCTGCTCTGTCATTACTGGGTGAGAAGACAACTCTTCTATCACCTGAGTTGATTGTCGCATCTGGCATTCCTTGTTGTAGGTGAGTTGCTTGTATCTTTTGAATAATTTTATCTTTGGTTTCCCCCCTACCCCTAATGATTGAAATTCCCAGATGTGAGAATGTTAATATCCCATACATGGAAAATTTTTGAGGTTTGGTTTGTACACCAGAGTCTGCTATTTGGTGTTTTCTTCTGATTGTGTTAAAGTTTGACTCATGTTTATTCTGTCATCTCTTTAGGTTAATCCAGAATCCTGGTGAATTTGTTGTGACTTTTCCAAGAGCTTACCATGTAGGATTCAGCCACGGTAATTGATTTATATTGGTTTTCACCTTTATGAGAATTTTATTGGTTGTCATAGCTCCTGAATGGGATTTGGTAAATGCACATTTATGTTCTGTATTTGAACTACAAAATGGAAATTTTGCAAATTGTAAGGGAATGTGTCGGTTCTTGCATGGCTTTATTTATTCAAGGAAAAAGGATTTTCCAATTTCCTTTTTGGATAGGCATGCCTTTTTGCTTGACATGATCTTGTAGCATGCATAATGAGGTTTAATGCATGTAAATGATCTGAACATGATACTCATGACTCATTGGAAATAATTACACTTAAGAAATTTAAGGGCTCAATAGGGGATTGATGAGTTTCACTTCCTCTGGCAGTTTTGTAAATTAATGACTGGTAATTATGATAATAATAGTTCTCTTTCTTTTTGCTTTCAAATTTTCTTTCTCGGGGTGGGGGGGGGGGGGGGGTGGGGGTGGGGGAGTGATAACTTCATTAGCAAAGTGTTTGATCTGTGTTGGGTGGGGGATTAGGCCATCTAGTTATCATTTGTGAGCAAGGTCTTGTTGATGGTGATCTTGTTAACAAGTATGTTAAAAGATATTTAAAATGGGTCTGAATCAGGACATCTTATTTGCAAAGATCCTTTAAGTGTATGCGAGTAACACTGAAACTGGAACAACCTAGAAGTTACTATATGTATTTATATTACAAACACCATCATAATGAGGAGGGGCATTTTGCTGTGGTCATTGTGAATATGCATCATTAAGTCATTGGGTGTGTCCTAATATTGTCTAAGACAGAATTTATTACTAAAGTCTTTATTCTGCTCTGAGAATTATGCTAGTAGTGTATTGTTTTATTTATTTCTCTCATCTAGGCTACTATAGCAAGGAATTTACTGTAACCTTTGATCTCTCATTTTAATTTTTATCAATGGTCATAATCATTTTTTTATGCTAAGCAGGTTTTAATTGTGGGGAAGCTGCAAACTTTGGAACTCCACAGTGGCTTCAAGTAGCTAAAGAAGCTGCTGTTCGTAGAGCTGCTATGAACTATCTTCCAATGCTTTCTCATCAGCAGCTGCTATACCTTTTGACCATGTCTTTTGTGTCAAGGTTAGATTGTAGCAAACTACTGAGTGAAGTTATGCTGTACCTTTTACATCTGAAATGTGCACTATGAAGATTTATACTATTATTATTTTAGGTCAATGGATGAGGGTATTCTGGCCTGATTGGGGCATGTAGGCAGCTATTTCTGATTAGTGCAATAAGTTCATAGGCTGGGTATTGTAATATAAGGCTGGGTCTGTAAATGCTGGGGCAGTGGGCTAGATTTAGAGTGATTTTGGCTTAATTGCTTGCAAGGCTGGGTATATGATCTAGTTTTAGTTCTGGCAAGACATTGGCCCAATAGAAAGTAATATTAGACACAAAACTAACAAATGTTCATAGAACAGACTGTAACCAAATTTTTGGCACATCTGTTTAAACAGTTTAATCAAGTGCAGTTAATCATAAGTAACTCATGAATTATGCCATATTTTTTGTGAATTTTCATCAAGCATAATATTCTTATAATTTGTGTGGTTTAAGTAATCATAGAATTTGGCATTAATCTTTGTACAAATTCTTTGCATCTATTTCTCAATTTTGATTGTAAAAATATCCACTGAGCTGTCTTTGTTGTTTCTCAAGTTATTTATTTGTATTGTTACCAGGGTGCCAAGATCCTTGCTACCTGGTGCTCGGAGTTCTCGTTTGAGAGATCGCCAAAAGGAAGAAAGAGAGTTGTTAGTAAAGAAGGCTTTTATAGAAGATATGTTAACTGAAAACAAATTGTTATCTCTTCTTCTTAAAAGAGGATCAACTTATCGTGCAATAATATGGGACCCTGATTTACTACCGTATGCAAGCAAAGATTCTGAATTGCCCAGTGAAACTGCTGCAGTTTCTACGGTACTGCAAGAAAATGTTTCCGACATTCATTCTAAAAATAATACTAATCAAAATAATCTCTTAGATGAGATGAGCTTGTATATGGAAAATCTGAACTATTTATATTTGAATGACGACGATTTGTCATGTGATTTTCAAGTTGATTCGGGGACACTGGCTTGTGTGGCTTGTGGAATTCTGGGTTATCCATTTATGTCTGTGGTACAACCATCTGAGGGAACATTGGAAATTCTACCTGCAGATCATCTATCGGTTCTAGGTTCAGCGGTCTTGGAATCTAAGAATACTCATTCCTGTTCTGATCTTGATCACCCTGTTGAGGGCTTAGTTTCAGGTATTGGACCCTTTTTTAAAATTGTTGTTGTTTCCCATATTTATTATCAGTTCCTTTCATACTTCATGTTCTCCTGCACTCTAAGTGTCACATAGATAGTAGGATTATGTTCCCACAACTTAATTATATGTTGCCATAAACCTGGAACATCTCAAAGAATGATGATAGCAGTGTCTTGTTTTAAAACAGTTCATTAATACTGAAATTAACCACCCATTTTGCTGCATTATATTATGACTATATGTTTATAACGTTAAGCCATGACACCGTAGACATTGCATGTAATTAAAAGAAAATCTTCAACAGTATTGTAAAACAGTGATTGAAAATCCCAAATTAACCTTCCATGTTGGTGCATATATATTTGGATTATATTCCTTTAACTTCAACTTATTCCACCATAGATATGCCTTGTTGAGGGAATAATACCTCCTGATCTGCTAAAGTGATAAGACAATTCTTGAAAATCGGGAATTAACCTTGCATTATGGTGCATTTTTTCGGATGATCTAAAAGAACTTGGTGATGGCTTTCTCAAAGCTCCTTAAAATCAGCTCTTTTCCTTCATAATTGGCCTTAATAAAGTTGCTTGTATGCAGAATCACTACCTTAATTGCTACAAAATAATTATGCTGATCCTTTGATGTTATGTACAGTTTGATAGTCATGTTCTGATTTATCAATACTTATATAAGAAGCATATGTTGAGTATTTTAGTTTTTCTTGTTTTCAGAGATGCAATTTCTATGCATGATTTCAAACGCATTCTGGATGTAGATAAATGCATATAATATTCTCCATACATACTTTCCTCTGTGTTTTATTAATATATTGGCATGACATTGTAAATAAACAAAATGCTCCAAATGGGAACTGTTATAAGCAAGTGCTGGGAATTTTTAAACATACAAGTTTATGAAAATGGGTGGGTTTTTTATTATTGACACTAATTAGTTGTTTTCCTCAAAGAAAATGAAAGCCGGCACTGTTCTTTCTCAGATTTCTCAAATAAGCCGTATCATTTTATTGTACTCAATTGAGCCCTTAAAATACTATTTTTGTCTAATTAAGCCTTTATTTTGCATGGAAATCGTGAAAATCTGTTATTTCTTCCACTTTAGCGTTTATATGGTTGTTAAAATCAACATCCATGTGGCAAAAAAATGAAAATTCATGCTGCGTTTACACTTACATGGCATGCTGCATCAACATCTATAGAACCTTTTTTGCCATGTAGATGTTGATGTGGAAAAGTAACGGATTGTAAGGGTTTTCACCCAAATTAAGGGCTCAATTAAACAAAAAAAAAAAAAAACTTTAAGGGCTCAATTGAGTATAATGAAAGGAGAAGGGCTTATTCGGAGAATTTGGGAAACGTAGTGGCTTATAAGTATTTTAGCTTTAATAAAACTGGAGCAATCGGCTTAACCACCGTTTTGGCCTTTCAAGTGCTGGGAAGAGTAAAACTTGTGCTTTGTTCTGCAGACAATGTTCATCATGTTGCTGATCAATCTCTACCTTCAAAGGATGCGACATCACCATCAATAACTAAGTTTTGCCACGTATGGGACACTTCAAATATATATATGAGGCCTCGGATTTTCTGCCTGGAGCATGCTGTTCAAGTTGAGGAGATTTTGCAGTCCAAAGGTGGAGCAAAAATGCTGGTAATTTGCCATTCAGGTGAGATTGGCTTTAGATCTGTCTGCACTACTATTCTATTCAAAATTAATAGATCAGGAAGCACATTTAGGCTACATTCCTTTTCTTATCAAGAACCGTTGGAAAAGGAGGAAAAGAAAAAGAAAAGAATATGAAGGGAACTATATTTTTTCAAATGATTTTAAATATTGATCATAGTTTCTGTGTGTTTGTCACAATTAATCTATGTCCAATTTCTATTATCTGTAATACTAACTGCTATCTGCTATTCAATCAATGAATATGTATTTGTTTTTGTGTCATTCTGTTTAGAAATATGGCATTATATATAATTGCATCTTTGTTGTACTGATGAATTAGTTCTTCACATCTTTGCTCCTCTGATTTCTGTAGATTATCAGAAGATAAAGGCACATGCAATACCTGTTGCAGAGGATATTGGTATCACTTTCAATTACAATGATGTTCCATTGGATGCTGCATCCCAGGAGGATCTAAACTTGATTAATCTTGCAATTGATGATGAACATGATGAAATAGGAGAAGACTGGACCTCAAAACTTGGTGTTAACTTACGATATTGTGTCAAGGTCAGAAAGAACTCTCCATTTAAGCAAGTTCAGCATGCACTGCCATTGGGTGGACTTTTCTCTGATAAATATGGCAGTCCAGAGTTATTTAACATCAAATGGCAGTCAAGAAAATCTCGTTCAAAAGGTAAGTTGAGCCATCCATCATCTAAACCATGTGAAAGCGTTGAATTGAAAGTGGGTGAGTTATTGCTGGAAAAGCTAGATGGCAATATTCCTAAAAGTGAGCAGAAAATTATTCAGTATTCAAGAAGGAAAAAAAGAAAACCAGATTATTCTACTGGAGCAGGTGGGTGCCTTGAACTTGTGAAGGATGACCTACCAAGAGAAGATTCTGCTGCTACATGTGAACTTCCTGATGAACATGGGGGAAGTAAATCCAAGATAAATGCCAAAAGTGACTCTTCTGTATTGTTTTCATCTCTATCTACTCGGGCATCTCAGACACAGCCTGAGATCCAGACTACCTCAGTTGTTGGGGTTGTACAAAAGGATCATGGTAAAATTTTGCAGGAATCAAATCTGAATGGTGAAGGTTGTAGTTTGGCAGCATGTGCTAGTTCTCAAAAGCAATGTGAGATCAATCTTATGGAGAGAACCAGTGAGAATAATGAGCTTTCTCTTGCTGATAAGTGTTCTAAATGCAGTGTTTTTGCAGCTGGTGAAAGATTTAAGGAAAGTACTGGTGCGATTTGCGAGGTTTGCAATCCAGTTTATGAAGGACAGTGTGAGGAACTGGCTGCCAGGCATGATTTGATAAATCTTGCTAACTCAGCAAATTCACTTTCTGCTCAGCCATCTGCTGGAAGATTTGATCCAGTATTGGAGGATTTAATTGTTGAGAAATCTTGTATGAATGGAGGGGTTCATTCTTGTATGACTTCTGATAACGAAGTGCAGCAAGAAATTGAAGCTACCAGCAGAAATAACAATGAGGACATTTTATGTGATAATAAACTAATAAATAAACCAAATTTGGGTCCAGAGGATTTCTCCAGTGGTGTTTCCTTGGGAGATGAAGCGCAGCAAGAAACCAACACTAGAGGTGGAAGTCAGGTTGAACCTTTTTTCAGTTCTCCCACTTTGACAAAGGGGCCTAGTACCGTCGTGGTGGGAAATAGATCTGATGTTCCAAGGGAGCCCTGTACTGCAGCAGATTTATGTGATGTTGCAATTTCCAAGGATAAAGCAAAGAAGCAGGAAATCCAGATTGATGCGAGTAAGGAAGGACTTCTCTGTGGTTCTATTACACCAATGGTGATTGATCAGCGCACTAGTCTCTCAGTGGAAGAATATTCTGTAGTTTCCAAAAATCCTTGTGCCAATGAACTGCATACTGGTGTGATCTCAGATGTTGAAGTGTTGCAAGAGATTCAAGCTACAAAAGGAACCAGTGGGGATGAAGTTATCTATTGTTACCATTTGCCAATCAAAGAAAAGCAGCCTACTCCCACAGTGATGGAAGCTTGCTCCAAGGTCCAAAGGATGTGCAGTTCTGAGAAAAAATCATGTGCTGATGCAACTGCAGATGATGACAGACATGAAAACGACCTGATTAGAAATGAAAAAGATGAGGAAGAACCTGTTTCTTGCTGTGTTATTCCTATAAATCAGGCTACACCTGTCCCAATCCAAAAATACTCTAGAACTCGTAGAGAGAGTCGTGCTACTGTGAATGTGAATAATGGTGAAGTTTGTTCATTTGTAGAGAATAGAGATCTTGAGTCTGCTGCGGTAAATTGCAGATCAAGTGCCACAGATGGAAGAAAGAGGAAGAGAGAAGTCGTGGAAAAACCAGAAAAGGTTGGTGGCAGTGGCTTTATTAGAAGTCCATGTGAAGGATTGAGGCCAAGGGCTCGGAAAGATGCATCAAGCTCTTTCGATGTAGGCAAAACATCCCAGGAGGTGCTGCCTACAAAGGAGACGAGGAAACCTTCAATTCATACACAAAGTAAGAAGATAATTAAGAAGGGGTCTCATAGGTGTGACATGGAAGGCTGCCATATGAGTTTTGAGACAAAAGAAGAGTTGAGGTTGCACAAACGCAATCGGTGCCCTTACGAAGGCTGTGGAAAGAGGTTTCGATCCCACAAATATGCAATCCTTCATCAACGAGTCCATGAGGATGATAGGCCCCTCAAGTGCCCATGGAAAGGATGTTCCATGACATTCAAGTGGGCATGGGCTAGGACAGAGCATATACGGGTGCACACTGGAGAACGACCATATAAGTGCAAGGTTGTAGGCTGCGGCCTTTCTTTCAGGTTTGTATCAGATTTTAGTCGGCATAGACGAAAGACAGGACATTATGTAGACTCTTCAGCCTGAAAGTTTGTCATCATAGTTAGGCAAATGTGCGACTAGGCTCTGGGGCCTTAAGAGGTCTACAGAATCATGTACAAACTCAGAGTTTCTGATTAGGTGTAGGTTAGGTCTAGACTGATCCTTTTGTAGGTGGGCATTCTCCATTCATTTGAATGTAGTTATAGTGGAAAAGCCTTCTCAGTTTTTGTTTTTGTGGATTGTTCGACGGCAATCCATTTTGGATAGAATCACTAATCCCCTTACAGGAATTGTTGGCAGTAATTCAATCTCGCCATTTTCCAAAGTCGTAAAATCTCTCCTCTCATTGGTGGAAGCCCACTTGTCAATTTACCAGTTTCTTCTTTTTCACTTATATGTGTTAAACTAGCAGTGACAAAGATAATTAACCTTTAGGTAAAGCCCTTTAGTCGTATAGATTAACATCAAAAGAAAAGGAACTTTTGGGGTCTATTTATCAAATCAAACAAGAAAATCTTTGAGCATCTACAGGATAAGTTCAAGATGTTCATCTTGAAAGCTTTGTTACTATATTTTCATTCTCCAGCAAAGTTCTGTTCTGGCAGCAATAACAGCAATAGTAAACCCGTTAACAAAATAAACCCAATCCACAGTAACATAGACATTTAACATCAGAAGTTCTAAAATTAAAAGTTTCCATCTTTCAACGACAAGGAATATAACTGATAAAGTGCCAATAAACTAAATCATAAGAGACCAAATACAACTGAAATTGCAATCTTTGGCTAACTGGGATACAACTAAAAACCCAGTAACACTTCATTTCTTTGTTAAAAAACTCACCTAAAAAGCTAAACATTGGCATTTTCATAAGCTTGCAGAGCATCACCAGTCAGCCTACAAATCCTCCAATCAGGCAAAACTTTAGCACCCATTTGTTCATAGAACTTAATAGCATTAATATTCCAATCCAAAACAACCCATTCCACTCTCCCATACCCCATTTTCACCGCTTGTTTCGCCACTGCCGAAAGCAACATCTTCCCAAACCCTTTCCGTCTATAACACTGCCTAACAAACAAATCCTCGACATAAAACCCCGGTTTCCCCAAAAACGTGGAGTAGTTAGGGAAAAACAAAACGAACCCAGCAATTATAATTTGATCTTTTCCAAAATTAACCGTGAAGGCATCTTTTTCGGGGTCGTTTATGGGGATGTCGAAGTTAAAAGTTTTTTCTATGGAGGTAAAAGAAGGGTAAATGGAAGGGAGGGGTGGGATAGGGGTACTGGAAACTTCGAGGATGAAAATTGTGAAGGAATCGAAAGGAGGGGAGCGGAAGAGGGTGGAATGAAGGGAGGATTCTGTGGCGGTGAAAAGGTGGGTTAGGCGTTCAAAGACGGCCATTTGGTGGATTAGTTTGTGGATGAAAGGGACGTCAGAAGGGGCGGCTAGGCGGATCCTGGTGAATAGAGGGTGGCCTAATGGGGTGGTTTCTGGTGGTGCCATGGATGGTTCTGGAGCAGCAGATGGTGGCGGTGGTGGAGCTGCGGCGGCCATTGGGCTTGGAGAGTGAAAATGAATTGAAAATTGGGGGAGCTAGCTAGAGAGTGAGAAGTGGGGAATGGAGAATGGAGTGGGAGAAGAGAAGGATTTTATATGTGGGGTTTTTGGTGGTTGGGTTGTAATTTTGTGCGGAAATGGAGGGGGTAATTGAGTGGTGGGCTATTTTTTTTCTTTATTAATTAATTAAATATTTATATATGAAGTAAATTTCAATACGAAAGGAAATTAAATTCGAGATCATCTCTTTTTGACAAGTTGAAGCTAGCTTAAGTTGGACAATGTCGAATTTCAACTTTTACCTCATCTATAGGCAAAGGTTTGGTCTCCCTTTGTAAGTGGCGGCCATGCTGAACTTGTCACATTGACAGAGGTTACCAAAAGCCTGGTAAAGTTGCATCAGGAATGATCACGCAATTAAAAGCTACAAATAAGATACTATTATATGTTGGAGATGGAGCTAGAACCATCCTGAGAGAACAGTGCTTGGAAATGCCAATGATTGTTCTTTTTCAGTTCTGTACGCGACCTTGCTTGACCTAGGAGATCAAGAATATGGCTTATAGGGCTTACTTTTTGGTCAAGTAGTGTGAGTCGTAGCCTTGTTTGAACTAGCTAGGTGACTAAACCCATATTTCTCCCTGTATGTTTTATGCTAATAACAATGAGACAGCAAATGAAAGAGATTTGCACCAAACTAATGTCTCTGTTTGCACATAAATGATATGACAATGGGGAACGTTATCAGTCATTATCAAGAGATATGGATTATGGTCACTTCAAGCTTCATCACGAAATATTATAGAACAAATAGGTAGCTGTCTTGATATGCTGGTCTAAGAATCAATGTCAACGTACAAGTTATCTTATTGTCATAGCTCACACTCTATTTGCCTGCTTCAAAAATGGAGTTTGAGAAATATATAAAGTAACTAAAAAAAGACAAGTCTATGAGCAAGCCAAAATTCAACTATCATGCATGTGATCACACATGGAATGTTCACTGATAAATGAAATACAGAAAATTAATCATCTTGACTCCATATTCAAATTCAACTACTGAAAAATAATTAACCAGTCACTAATTAAACTATATTGATACAAGCACTGAGACATGGAGAGTACCCCTGTCCAAACACGAGTTAAACAATGTAAAACGTCCCAAAGAAACAAATATCCCTTACAATGGATTGTTGAAGCACAATGCCATGAGTGTCATTTCTGCTTAGTAACAAGATTCCAAAGACCAATAGAAAGGCATAGGTAGTAACAGATCAGCATCATCCACGAGACAGCACTGACAGAGCACAAGCAGTTGAAAGGGCAGCAGCATTCAAAGAGAAGTGAATCACGACATATGGAAAACCAGACGTTGGTGAAGCGCCATTTGATAAGGTCGAGAGCAGTGGACGGTTTCATTGCAACGATGAGACAAGTTATGGGCATGGAGAGTGTTGACACAACATAATAAACCAGCAAAATCAGATTTTTTTATCATGCTTTGATTAAACAGGAATTAGTTACTTAAGGATGAAATCCATTCATATTTACAATCAATTTGGAAAAGCATAACACCTTATTGATTTCAGCTTAACACATATATTCAAGTCTAATCTTTACAATTAGAAGAAAAAAAAGGAAAAACAACCTAGATATAAAATGAAAAATTAAAAGACTACTCCAAAGGTGGCAGATGGTCGAAAGCCAACAATGCATGTATGTCATCTACATCCTTATCAGTGAAAAGCTCATCCAACTTGCTATTCTCATCTGTGTTGCTAATTCCCCATAGCTGATCCACCTCCTTGAAAGAGTCATCATAGTTTAATTCCTCATATCCACCCGATAGCTCATCTACATTCTTACCAGTGACAATGACAGGTTCAACCGATTTGCTACTTTCATTGTTGTTGCTAATAGCATGTAGTTGATCCACTTCCTTCAAACAGTCACCATCGATTAATGCCCCATATTCAGGCAATAATTCATCTACGCTCTTATCAATGACAAGCTCATGCAAGTTGCTAATTTGATCGTTGTTGCTAATCCCTAGTAGTTGATCCACCTCATTGAAGGGGTCTTCATCCGGTAACTGATCCATCAAAAAAGAATAACCCTCACCTACTAGGCCATTAGAATCCATTTCTCCAAAACCATTTACTAGAGATTCTGATCCTTCCACCAAAATTGATGATTGACATTCCAGGTTCTCTGACTGCTGCAACCTTCCATCCACGTAATTATCTATCAAAGGATCGCATTGTCCATCATCGGGCAAAGGTAAATTTCCACTGAAAACAGCTTCTTGCATCAAAGCAGATGATGGACATTCTTTGTTTCCAAGAAGCAGATTTCCAAAAAGCTCCTTAACCCAAAAAGCTACACACTTATCTTCCTCTGAACACGCTGTGTCTTTGATCTTGCAGATAACCCATTCTTGAAAATTTTCTCCGGGGAGACGATACTCATGCATAAGCCAGCTAGTTTTGGTGGCATCCTTTGGACTTCGTTTCTCACCCTTGTACTCATAGAAGTTAAGGGTATTCACGTACCCTATAACATGCTCTCCTTGTTTATCAAGAATAGGTTTCTCACCTGTTGAAGACCTCCAAAATCCACCGTCTCCTGCTGCTCGACTGTCAAGAACCCTTCTAGGTCGTTTTCCATTCGCATTCTTTTGAGAAATCTTCTGACGATGGGTGAAGACGAAACGCTGGTTGGGTTTGACGAACGGAAGAAAGCCTTTGTTAACATCAAACAGGGCAGCTGGCTTGATGCAATATAGATCACAAAATTCAATGAGGTAGCTAAGTTCGCCGATCCCTTCACCACTCATCAACTTGGGCAGAAAAAAGGAAACTATCTCCCGATCAGAAGGATTGAACACCACTCCTGGAGCTGGAGGATAGAACATCATTGCTAGGGTTGGAGTTAGAAGGAGATTTTGTTGTTCTGGGAAAGAGAATGAAGAGGTTTTTTAGCGTCAAAGGAAGCAGAATTCTTTCTTTGTTTTTTGAAAGTGAAGTAAGCAGAATTCTAGTTGCTTAATTCTGCTTTCATTTATAGTAAACAAAAGAGGCGGTTTAAGCAGAATTCTACTTGCTTAATTCTAGTTGCTTAAATTTAAATTTGAAATTTGGTAGCACTGCTTCTGCTGGTCTCTTGATCAGCTTTGGTAGGAAAGTTCCTTGACGGTACAAGAACACTAAAGCAGGGCACCTCACCCTCACTCCAACCATGGCCGCAGATAGCACGATCTCTCCCAGCGACCACCAGGCCTTGTCTCCAGTCTTGGTACCTTCCCCCTCTCAATCTCCCCTCCAATTCCCATGTTTCCCCCCTCCCCTGCATTTCTTGGGTTTTAGCTCCTGAATTTTAGCATGGAAACTCAATTAAATTTCTATTTTATTTTAATTAGCATCAAATGAACTTCTTTTACTAAATTTCAAGGAATTTATTTGGAAATGCTCATATTTTTTTCACTTTTAAAGTAAAGGATATGTTTGTTTGAAATTTCAATGTCAGTACATATGTGTGATTTCTATGGTTTCCAGTAAAACCATGCTCAGAGTTATTCAAGATGGTGATTTGGGTTGGGATGAATGGCGTAATTAGCTTTACTTAATCATCTTTTCCATAACTTGTTTCAATTTTTTACTACGAGATTGTTAAATGATGAGAATGGAGGGAGAGTTTGAAGAATTGTTACTAACTGTTTGGGGTAAAGGGTTGAATCCATCACGATAGGAAAAGGGATGCACTTGATAGTAAAGATGTGATAAGAACTTTATGATAAGCATTAAATGGGATGATTTGAGTTCAATCCATCATCATAGGAAGGGGATGCCTCATGCCTGGTGCCTTGCCTGATGAGAGAAAGTATTGATAACAACTTTTGTTCTGAAGCAGACTGTATATCACTAGAATCATTTCTCATGCACTTGAACCTTATTTATTTTTATTTTTCTTAAGCAGTAATATTGATAAGTACTGCTCTCTACTCTTGGAACATGTTTTATGCTAAAAATGCTTTGTCTACAAGTTGCTGGTTCATGTATCCTGCTTGTATGTTCTCTAAGTTGCAGTCATCCATTGATATTAATGGGTGGATTTTTCATTTCAGATTGAAGAAGGTTCTCAAAACAGTGAGCAGCTGTTTAAGGATGATGGCAATGAGCTTGAAATAGAAGGAAATGACCTTGAAATTGAAGGGCGTGACATTGATATTGAGAGCAATGGGCTTGAGATAGAAGGAAATGGCCTTGACATTGAAAGCAACGGCCTTCAGGACTGTGTCCAAATGCTTGAGATTGAAGACAATCATGAAATTGATGGGAATGATACAACATCAGTTGTTGTTGAAAATGACATATCTCAAGGAAAGGATTATCCACCACCAGCTGTGGGGATGGAGTTTGAATCCTATGATGATGCTTATAATTATTATAACTGCTATGCTAAGGAACTAGGCGTTGCAATCTGGGTGAAATCTGCTATGCTAAGCATTTCCAAAAAGCTATGCTCTTGTACAATGCATCTAATGAATTACTTTTGTGCAGGCTGTCTTTTTGTGCTTGCATCTGCCGGTTTTTGTGCAGACAGCCTTCCTACTTATACTTGGTTCAGCTCAAATGGCGTGGTTGGCAGTAAAAGGATGTCTTGTATTTTCCAGCTTCTTCCGTTTTAGCATTCTACAGGGGAGTTTTTGCTCTGTTCCTTTGTTTGGGTATTCTTCTGACTAGTGAAGGTGGGTATTCATTGTTTTTTAAAATATATAATATAAGATTATAAATTTATGATATAAAGATCAAAACTGTTTTTAATACTCTTGTAAAAGTAGTATATAGACCATGACCAACAAGCTTAAATCCTTTCTATATACCATGACCAGAACCCAGCTTTGTTTTTTTTTTTAATGACCAAATAGAAGTGGTGAAGAAATATCACTTTGGGAGGTAAGAGATGTGAAGAAATTTTTAGGCTGAGGAAAGATATATGGACATTGAGCTCTGAAATATTAATTTTGTTATAATTCTTTATGGATATTTCATTTGCTTGAAATCCAGTGACTAGTAAAAAGAATAGCTACTCCAACAAAAAAAGACTTGATTGCAAATTTAAAAGTTCTAACTAGAAAATACCTATAAAGAGGAATGCCATGATATTTTTTTTTAAAAAAATTTTTGGCCATTTCTAGCTTGGAAATATCTATTGTTCACATAGATGAATCAAGCACTTGGAACCCTATGGTAGAATCATCAGGTAATAGACAACTTTCATGGTATTTTCTTTCAGAATTTAAAATCTATGGCAAAGTCTTTCATATGCCAGCTATCCACATTGCACGTCTGGAATCAGTAATCAACAATATTATTGTATATGTGTCCAACTTACAAAATATAAAGCCACGTTGACAAGGAAGAAAGAAGTATACAAGTTTTGGCTCCTTCCAGTGTAGGGCTGTAGGGTCTTCCATCACCCTATTTCATGCTACTGGCAGTTTGATATCAAAGCCTCTGGCTTCTCTGATGCTGGATTTGTAGTATTGCAAGATACTCTCCTTATGAATTGTCATCTTCATGTGCCCGGAAAATTCCCGGTCTAGTATTATGAGGAAACTGCCAAGTTACATGTGACAGGCACAGATGCATATCAGATTGCACAAGAGTGATACTCAGGACATTATGATAACTAAGTGATGGTTGGGGAGAAATTAGAGTCTTGGGAAGTATAACTAAGTGATGTTTGATACAAGCCAAACATCAAGGTTATAAATTTAGTTTTCGGAAGTATAACTTGGTTATAAGAGGAATGCCATGATACTTTGTTTTTTAATTATTTGGCCGAAGGCCATGAAAAGTCAAAGAGAAGATTACCTAGTGGTTGCTAATTTCCATACGATGTCCCCCATAATTTTAAGTGCTGGGACACCCCTAATCTCCATATCAACTAAGGGTGCTTGGATTAACTTCAAGCTGAATAGCTCTGGATCATTTCGAATCATATCAAGGGCACGCGTCTGATCCTGAAATATTTAATTAACAATGAGTAATTAAAGGGAAGACTAAGTTGGAAAGGAAGACGAAGATACTAATGTGCCATCTTTCTGTTAATATATTCTACCGTTCAACATGTTATAAAACATCCATCGCCTTTTGTCATAATATTATTGAGGGCTTAAAACCTCTATAAGAGTAAACAGATTACCTTTCTTTTCACTGCACAAAACTTGCAGTCAGAGGCAGGTGGATGAAGAATCTGATTAACAATAAGTCGCCTGACAGGAACATTTTCCTTCTCCAAGGAGGCACGTAGTCTAGATGACTCACTGACTGCCATCACCTAGGGAAAGGACATAATATATGAGCAATTAGTTACAAGCAATAAACAATTACTTGGGAGTCCAATCTTCACAACTTATGTGCAATGGAAGGAAAAATCAATGTAAGCAATGCTAAACAGTTCAATATTGAAGTTGAGCACTGAAATACAATTCTAAAGGTAACTACCGTGGGAACTGGCTATCATCCGGGCTCCATAAAACAGGTAATACTGGTTTCTGATGGCCGCATAGGGTAGTGATGTGTTTCAAGATCAAAGAAGGCAAGTGAAAAATTTTAAAATAAAATAATATTTTATTTAATAAAATAATACTAAAATATTAATATTTTATATATTATTGGAATTAATCATGAATAATGGAATATGACTAATTTAAGTGGGAGAGAAGAAGTAAAGAAGAATTTTGAAGGAAAACGACGATAATTGTGACAGCGTGATTTTATTAAATCGAGTTAATGCGGGTAAGTAAATGTTTAAATATTATGGTGACACCGCGTTGAAATGCGATCTCGATATTTTAATTATACACGTGTAATAAAAGGAAGATAGAAGGAAATTAGAATTTTTACACGTATCGGAAGAATTAATTTTAAAATATGAAAATTTGAGGGAGGTATATTAAATAAAATGAAGTTAAGGCACAATATGTAAATTTTATTGTTTTGAAGAAATAAAAATAAAATGGATGATAAAATAATGAAGAAAAAATATTGAAAAGTTAAATAA
This sequence comes from Theobroma cacao, assembly GCF_000208745.1. Lineage (NCBI taxonomy): Eukaryota > Viridiplantae > Streptophyta > Magnoliopsida > Malvales > Malvaceae > Theobroma > Theobroma cacao. Next base: position 4,232,328 of record NC_030859.1, read on the forward strand.
TATTTTTATATGTACATGAGTTAAGAATGGTGTGAATGTGGTTTGAATGGGAATGATGTGGTTTGGATGGGAATGAAAAAAAGTCAAAGTCATTTGGAAGAATACTAAATTGGAACCAAGTGAAATGGGTGGCCGGCCAAGTGAATGGAGTAAAGAAATGAAAAGGAAATAAACAAAGAAAGAAGAATGTAGAAATGATGGTGGGGCCGACCATGTGAGATGAAAGAAAGGAAAAAGAGATAAGAGAGAAAAGTTAAGTCAGTTAAGTAAAGAAGAAAAATAAAGGAAAGAAAAACCGTGGGAGAGGAAGAAAGAAATGAAGATAAAAGGGGAGAGAGAGAACCGTGGGAGAGGAAGAGAAAAGAGAACGGTTTTGCTGCACTTTGGAGAAAGAAAAAGAGAACTTTTGCTGTAATTTTTGGAGGAAGAAGAAAGCTAAAAATTTGTGAGGTAAGAAAGCTGAATTTTGAGGTTATATTACTGAAAATTTTGAGGTTATTATGGCTGATTTTGGTGCTGAAAATTCAAGGTTTTTGCTATTGAAATTGTGTGAATTTGTGCTGAAAATTTTAGAGGTTTTTGCTGTCATTGAAGGATAACTTTGGCTGCTGAAAATTTGAACTGTTTGCTGCCAATTTGTGCAGAAAAATTGGAGCTATTTTTTGGTAGTTTGTACAAAAAAATTGGACAGCTTTGTGTTGCCAAAATTGGGAAGATTTGTTGCTTGAAATTGAGCTGAAAATTTGTTGATTTTAGAATAGAAAATGGCAGCAAAAAGGGTGAGAAAATGAAGCTTTTGGTGACTGATTTTGAGAAGTAAGGAAGAGAGGAAGCCACGGTGGTGAAAGGGAGGAATGGGCTGGAAAAAAATAAAAAGAGAAGAAACATGGTAGAGAGAAAAAGAAAGAAAAAAGAAAAGAAAAGAAATAGAAAATAAATGAGCATGACCCAATAGAAAATAAGTGGGCATGGCCCAATATGAAATAAAAATAAATGGACTTGGCCCAAATAGGAAAAATGAAAAAGCCCATGAAGAAGGCCCAAAGGTCATAAAGAAATGAAAAAGGGCCAATGGTAAGTTAATGTTATATTTTAAAGTTTATGGGTAGTTTAATATTGTGCATATTTTGGATGAAAAATATGCAAGTTGCTTAAGGAATTTTTAATTGAGTTGCTACTCATACAAATGTGTGATTAAATATACTGAGTTTAAATTGTTGCTAGGAAAGTTTGTCGTGGAGGCGTGCCGAACAAAGTATGTGACCGACAAATAGGAATAATTATATACGC